>NC_141627.1:10852845-11007582 GCF_047967505.1 Dipteris shenzhenensis | reverse complement strand
TATGAATAATGATAACATGTCATCAAAACTTTGACTTGCTATACTTTTTATTCACAAGGAATTTTACAGAGGTCCAAAGATTTAAAATTCTCAAGAAATCATGTTCTACATAGTGAGAACATCAAATACATATTGTATTTACTAAAGGTCAAATTCATCCAAACCACTCTTTCATTGAATTCTATTTTTTGTAATAAGATTGCCTTAGGCATCAATGATGTCGAGAATTAAGCTAAGAAGAAATGTAATTGGGAGAGTGGCATCCTACCTTATTGAGGAGGATCCCACGAAAGTGTGAGAATTCCCATGTCCTAGCTACACCTCCAGCTAATGAGCTTGATAGGGGATCAAGAAGGGAGGAGGGGGAAAATTATGATCATAATATGGCACTACACCTCTAATGATATAAGTATTCGGTTATGAATGGCCTAGCATCAAGAGGTGGTGTTGAAACTTGTGATGCTAAAGTGCATATTGTATGCTTGAAGGGAGTCATATGGAGGAGCAAATTCATGATTGGATGAGAGTAAGGAGAATGAAAGGTGATTGGATGAAGAAGATAAAGCAAATGTGACAATGACATGTGGATGAGTCAAGGGAAGGTGACATAAGATAAGGTGCATAAGTGTCATCCTATGGCTATCTATAAATGAAGCCTTCCATTTTATGCTTCAACACGTTGGGATAGAATCGAGTGTACCTCTCTCTCTCTCTCTCTCTCTCTCTCTCATATGGAGTTTCTTGTACATTTTGAGCCTTCTTAGATTACATCCTCTTCTTGTATGCACTAGGCTTACTAGCAATCATTTCTAGGTTTTCATTTGGAGACAAGGTGAGGAGGACTAATCAAGAGTACTACTCATGAGGATCTTGGAAGAGAAGACACTAGTAACTGTGTCCTTCTCTGACATAATTATTCATGCTATCAAAAAATGCTACTCTTAGTGGTAGTGACTTCATGCCAAAGTAGCATGTCAAGTCAAAGTGGTCACCTAATTGACCCAGTAAATAATCTTGGAATAACATCCTTTATTATTATGGATTCTCTTGTATTGTCATTGGTGTTAATGACCACCTAGATGCTACCCTTTTAGATAATTTTATCAGGTTTGTTTAGTCTCTTAAACCTTTCAAAGAGGCTAAAAGGACTTTTAATGCCCTCTTATGCTACACTTTTAGATCATTTCATCAGCTTTTTTTAGTCTTTTAAACTCGGTCTTTTAAAGACTTTTTATAATGTTTCCTTGTTTGTTTCTATGACTTTGTATATTCCTAAGCCTTGGATTTGGAGTGATGATTTGATCCACAAAGGTTCTATAGATACCTTCCCATGTTTTAATTCTTCCACCAATGGTGGTTGCATTGAGTTTATGTGATAATGCATAACACTACCCACAACCACTTCAACACAATTAGCTCCCCCAACTAGGTAATGTGATGACAAAATATGAAGAGGGTAGAGGAGAAGAGTGGAGATGAGGAGAGAGGGCACAACTAGAGAGCACACCACAAATGACTAACTGTACACTAGATTTAGTTGAAAAAATAGAATATATACAAACCCTATTAGGGTTAGGGTTAGGGGTTCTAACCCTTTCCT
This sequence comes from Dipteris shenzhenensis, assembly GCF_047967505.1. NCBI lineage: Eukaryota > Viridiplantae > Streptophyta > Polypodiopsida > Gleicheniales > Dipteridaceae > Dipteris > Dipteris shenzhenensis. Next base: position 11,005,982 of record NC_141627.1, on the reverse strand, counting down.
TTATAGCACTCTATAAGGTTAGTGCTATGCACATATGATCACGTGATGGTGCTATGCGCACATGATCACATGATGTTGAGCGTGAACTCTCAACACCTTCCCTCAAGATCAATATCATTTCCTTCCTCTGCGTCAAACCAAGAGCTAGTCGGTGTTTCTCAAACAGCTCTTTACTGAGTGGTTTGGTAAAGATGTCTACAACATTCTCTTTGCTATCACAATGCTGCAGTGTGATGTCACCAAGTAACACTCTTTCTCTGATGAAGTGCTCTCTGACATCAATGTGCTTTGTCCTGAAGTGATATACTAGATTTTTGGCCAATGCTTGAGCCGATTGATTATCACAGTATATTGTTGTTGGCTTTGACTCATCAAAGTAATCTGTTTCTAACAATAGTCTTCTGAGCCATATAGCCTCACATGCACCTGTAGTGAGTGCTCTCTATTCTGCTTCAGTCGAAGACAAAGAAACAGTTGGCTGTTTGTTTGACAACCATGATATAGCACCTTGACCAAGGAAAAATGCATATCCCTGTGTCGATTTCCTAGTCTCATGATCTCCAGCATAGTCACTGTCACAGTATCCATGCAACCATGGATGACTTCCTCTGTATTCTATCCCGAATTGTCTTGTACCTCTGATGTATCTCAAGACTCTTTTGGCTGCATTCCAGTGAGACTGTTTTGGATTTGCCATAAACTGTGCTAGTGAGCTTACTGCATAACAAATATCTGGCCGTGTGATTGTCAGATATATAAGAGATCCAATGAGTTGCCTGTAGTATCTGTCATTGACTGTAGGCTTTTCTGAATCTTTAGTAAGTTTCAAACTCTGTTCCATGGGAGTGGCTGCAATCTTGCAATCTGCCACATGAAACTTCTTCAGGAGACTGTCAACATACTTGAGCTGACTCATGAATGTGCTATCTGAATCTCTCCAGAACTCAATTCCAAGACAATAGTGCATAAGTCCAAGATCTTTCATGTCAAACTCTGCAGATAAGGCTTGTTTTAGTTTTCTGATGAAGCTATCCTTGCTTCCTGTCATAATCAGATCATCTACGTACAAAAGTGCAATAGTAATGTCGTCCCCTTGAACTTTGTAGTAGAGAGTATGATCTGCATTGGACTTCATGTATCCCAGATCAGCAAAATACTTGTCAATTCTGCTGTACCAACTTCTGGGTGCTTGCTTTAAGCCATAGAGACTTTTCTTGAGATGGCAAACCTTGTTCTCCTTTCCTGGTTCAACATAACCGGCTGGTTGTTGCATGTAGTCTTCCTCATCTAGATAACTGTTGAGAAATGCATTCTTGACATCAAGCTGATACACATTCCATTTACTGAGTGTCGCTAGTGATATCAAGAACTGTATGGAATCCATCTTTGCTACTGGAGCATAAGTCTCATCATAGTCTTGACCATATTGTTGTGCAAATCCTTTTACAACTAGTCTGGCTTTGTATCTTTGAATACTACCATCTGGATTGTACTTCACTTTGTATACCCATTTGTTGGCTATGGCCTTCTTTCCTGGTGGAAGGTCACATAACTCCCAAGTGTTATTTTCATACAAAGCATCCATTTCTTCATTCATAGCAGTTTGCCATTCTGGCTTGTCTACTGCATCTTCGAAGTACACTGGCTCTTTTATAGCCATGATGGTAGTCATAAGAGCATAATTGGTGGTTTCCACCTAAATTGCTTTGCCTTTTTGAGCATGTGTCAATCTGGCTGGTGATTTGCTTTCCCTAGTAGACTGTTTGAGCTGTTGTGGTGCTGCTTGGGGTGTTGCTGGCAATTCTTGCTCTTCTTCATAAACCTGTTCTATAGATGACTGTGAAGTCGATGCTTCTATCTCCTGTGTAGGTGAGGTTTTCCAATCTGATTCCTCATAAAAAATTACATCTCTGGAGATAATGACTTTGTGATTGATGGGATCATACAATTTGTATGCTTTGCATTCTTCACTGTAGCCAACCATGATGCATTTGCGTGACTTCGCATCCAATTTCCTACGATGATAATCATGTATGTGGGCATATGCTATGCAACCAAATATGCAGAGATGCCCAATGCGTGGCTTGTGTCCAGTGACTTCATAAGGAGTCATACCTTGTATCAATTCTGTAGGAACCCGATTAAGCAAATAGTTAGTTGTAGCTATTGCTTCTACCCAATACTGATTCGGAAGATGCTTTTTACTAAGCATTGCTCTAGCACTGTCTGCTAAAGTCCCATTCTTCCTTTCAGCTATTGCATTCTGCTGAGGAGTATGTGCACATGTGAATTGTCTCTTCGAATGCCGTGACTTTTGCAAAAGTTCATGAATGCTAAAGACATGTATTCACCTCCTCTGTCTGATCTCATGACCTTGATCTTTCTGCCTGTACGTGATCATGTGTGCATAGCACTAACCTTATAGAGTGCTATAAAGGAAAGGGTTAGATCCCCTAACCCTAACCCTAAAAGGGTTTGTATATATTCTATTTTTTCAACTAAATCTAGTGTACAGTTAGTCATTTGTGGTGTGCTCTCTAGCTGTGCCCTCTCTCCTCATCTCCACTCTTCTCCTCTCCCCTCTTCATATTTTGTCATGGTATCAGAGCTTCCTTGTCTTCCGCTGAGACATTGTAATTCTTGAGAGTGTGAGAGAGTGATTGAGAGTTCTTGAGTGTTCTCTTCCGCTGAGAGAACTTCTGTTTTCTTTGAGAGAAATTTCTATTCATGTGAGAATTCCGTCCATGAGAGATTGAGAGATTTCCGTTAATCTCCTTTGCTCATTCTAGGACAATTCCGTCCATTGGAGTTCTTCTTGTGAGAAAGAAAGAGTGAGAGAGAGAGACTATGAGAGAGTCTTCTTTAAGCTTCTTCTCAGGTTTGGGCTTGGCACAGCTTTAGGCTCGACGGTCTTCTCAGCCTCCTTGGGCTTGATGGCTATCTACACCCTCGTCTTCTGCGACCCAAGTCATAGCTGTAGATCATTGACCTACGCGAGCAGCAGCGGCTCTCCTTGCTCAACGCCCTGCATGCAAAGCCAAATAGCAGCCATGACAATGAGCTACTTTTAGCAGCTCCTTTGAAGGGCGTATCTACCTACTCTCTGCCGTTTCTCTTAGTTTGGACGCTCCTTCATCAAACTAGAGCTCACGCGACCTACAACAGCTCTTAGTTTTCGGTGTATCGTGGCTCCTTCAACCCATAGCTCCAACTCCAGCCTTCGCTTCTCCAGCGTAGTCAACAACAAGGGTAGCAGCGACAGTTGTAAGCAGCTAGCCACGACTACACGATTGGACCTCCTTGATCTCAATACTCTACAACCGAACACCCACGAGCTGCACTAGTCTTGGCAACGATGCCTCCATCCAAAAGGAGCTCCTTCAACGCAGCTCCTTCAACGCAGCAACGATCACCTTCGAGAGCCGAGAGCCGACCCACAGCCCAAGCCATTGGCCCATATTAGTGCTCATGCACCTTCAACAATGGCGGCTCTACGGGCTGAAGGTAGTTAGGTGCTGACGGACATCTCTAAGGCTCCCGTCCTCACGACTCCTCTTGAGGGGCGCACCTACCTACGATCTCCGGCATAGTCGCAGCTCAACAAGGCTCTACACGCAGCTCCATCATCTCCTAGCAACGAACCAACGGAGAAGACGACGGAATCCGAAAGATTCTGTCCAAATCTTGGCAGATTCTGGCTTTCCACAGTGTGACACGTGGCCCGTGCACCACGTCATCTTATTTGCCACGTGTCAATCCTATCTGCCACGTCATCATCGACTGCCACGTCACCTGACACATCATCAGTGACACATCATCAGGCCATGTCACCAGGCCACGTCACTAGGCCATGTCATCAAGACACGTCACCAAGCCACGTCATTAGGCCACATCATCAGGCCATGTCACCAGGCCACATCATTAGGCCACATCACCAGGCCATGTCACCAAGCCATGTCATCAGGCCACGTCACCAGGCCACGTCATCAGGCCACATCACCAGGGCATGTCATCAGGCCACGTCACTAGGCCATGTCATCAGGCCATGTCACCAGGTCACGTCATCATTGCCATGTCATCTTTGCCACATCAGCAGTGCCACCTCAGCACTGACCCTCTGTAGGCACAGTCTCTTGCCAGGCACACTGTGCACACACTGCATGTGCACACTCCTGCCACCTCAGCACAGAGCTTCACTGGCACACCTTCTACTAAGCATAGTGCCACATCATCACTGCATGTGACTCACAGTGACACATCATCATTGAGCACCATTTGCACTCCTTTTGCCCCTCCACCTGGATCAAGTCATATCTCTTGATCCAGGAAGAATTTGAGGGTGCTCCAAAAAGGAAAGTCGCTCGTTTTTTTGTGCTCTACGCGCTCGTTACATCACGCGCACATTTCGGTGCAAGTTACACTCACATTTGTGCCTTGCCGACAAAACCACTTCCTTCACGCACATTTGCCTCTACATCGACGCATCTGACCCAGCACTTAAAAAGAACAAAAGAAAAGGAATTATTTGCTGCTCTTTCATCGATCGACGGTTGGTTTAGATCTAGATTAGAGTAGACTAGATCGCCATAGAGGGGACGCTTTGAATTTCCCCAAGTTGCCAATCTAAGCCATGCCTGAAATTCCCGACTAGTACCTACTCGGAGTTAGTCCATACGCTCACATCCGATTTCACATCATTACATTACCTGAAACCTTACGTTCATCAGTTCAGTGAGCAGACTTCAGAGTTCAGAGGCATTGCAGATTGATTCAGTGGGCAGATATCATTTGATTTCACACACACATGCCACCATTGTAAAGCCTATTTGGCTATCTCACGGCATCGTGCACATCATTTTTTAGCCTTGTAAAGCCTCTTGGCTATTCCCGGCATCATTGCCACAAGCCTTGTAACACAGATCAGATCTTATATACTGCAGTTCTATCTTCACCGATGGTACAGAGATTTCACTTGGCATCTTCAGTGTATTTGCAGTTGATTCATACAGAGTTTTTCAGGACAATTTTTGAGTACATTGTTTGCACCATGTCGACTAGCAACCTCAATCTGGAGGCATCTGCTAAGTTAGACAACTCCAATTACGGTACATGGAAATACCGACGAATGGAGACCATTCTTGTGCTTCAGAACAAATGGGAGTATGTCGATGGATTTATACCTAGACCATTGGCCGATCTAGCCACCAGTAGCTCTACTCCATCTGTTGTCACAGCACCAGCAACGGAATCTATAACGGGATCTACATCTACACAAACAGTTTCCGCACCAGTAGCAGATCCTGCCACGAGCTCAAGCAGAATGGGATAAGAAAGGCAAGTATGCCTATCACCTGATCAAGCAGAATGTGCAAGATGTCATGCTAGGACAGCTCAACACAGTCAAGACATCAAAAGAAGCATGGGATATGTTCGCAGCTCTCTACGAGTCCAAGAACACATCCAGGATTCTCACCCTGAGAAACCAAATCAACCAGAGTTTCCGCAACAGCAGTGAAACCAGTCATGCTTATGTACTCCGCATCAAAGACTACAACAATCAACTTGCAGCAGCAGGAGAGACTATGAATCCTGCAGAAATGGTTCAAGTAATCTTGAATGGACTAGGAGAAGGATATGAGAATCTAGTCCAGAGTATTGCCATCCAACGGCAAATTCCAACACTGGAAGAACTTCAGTCAGTTCTACTTGGTGAAGAACTCAGGACTCAGGCCATTCAAGCATGTAAAGGTCATTCTAATGATCAGGCATTCACAGCTTCAGACAGAGGCAGAGGCAAAGGCAGAAACATAGGTAGATCATATCAGAAAAGTGATCATCATCAACAAAATCAAAGTCAGAATCAGCATCAGCATTAGCATCATCCTCAGCAACATCAAAATCAGCAAAGAGGAAATCATTCCAACCGAGGAAGATTCCAAGGACGAGGGAATGCATCCACCAATGTGTCAAACATCCAGTGCAACTACTGTCACAAGTTTGGACACTATGAAAGAGATTGCCGCAAGAAGCAGTACGACCAAGGCGGTCCATCCAGCAGTAATCGAGGGAATTCCCGAGGAAGAGGAAATCATCGTGGTGGACATTCTAGTCACAGTCATTTTGCAAATGAACATGGAAATCTGTTTCTTACAAGTGAGGAATTGCATCAGACTGATACAATGCACCTAGACACTGATTTCAATCCCAAAGAGGATTTCAGCTATCAGGTCGACCAAGTGGAACAGGATCCTTGGTACATCGACAGTGGTGCATCATCTCATATGACAAATCATCAGGAATGGTTCACAGAAATGAAGCCATTAGAAGGTCAAAAGAATGTCATCTACACAGCAGACAATACACCAAATCCGGTTCAAGGGACAGGTGTTATCCCTATGAACAATTTCACTGGTACAAAAATATTAGTCAAAGATGTGCTCTATGTTCCGAAGCTCAGCAAAAACCTTTTGTCAGTAGGTCAAATGACGGAACACAACTACAAAGTCATCTTTGACAGTGATGGATGCACTATCAGAGACAAATCCAAAAGAGGTCAGCTAGTAGCAAAAGGTGTCAAGGAAGGATGCTTATACAGGATGCTAGCTACAGTACCAGATAAGCATGCCATGTCAGCTCAAATGCAACAAATGCCACTATCTGCAAAATGGCACAAGAGATATGGTCATGTCAACTTCAAGTACTTGTTAGATCTCAGGAATCAGAATATGGCAATTGGGATTCCGAAGCTACAGTTTCTTGGAAAAGTTTGTGAAGCATGCTGCTTCGGCAAACAAAAGCGAACCAACTTTGTGAGAAGTACCTCTCGTGCACGAGGTATTCTTGATTTGATTCATACAGATGTATGGGGTTATGCCTAGACCCGCAGCATCAATGGTTCACTTTATTACTTGACCTTCATCGATGACTACAGCAGATATTGTTGGGTCTACTTTTTGAAAGAGAAATCTGAAGTGTTTGCCGGATTTCATTTATTCAAAGCCATGGTAGAAAACCAAACAGGCAGAAAGATCAAGGTCATGAGATCAGACAGAGGAGGTTAATACATGTCTTCAGCATTCATGAACTTTTGCAAAAATCACGGCATTCGAAGACAATTCACATGTGCAGATACTCCTCAGCAGAATGCAAGAGCTGAACGGAAGAATGGGACTTTAGCAGACAGTGCTAGAGCAATGCTTAGTGAAAAGCATCTTCCGAATCGGTATTGGGCAGAAGCAATAGCTACAGCTAACTACTTGCTTAATCGGCTTCCTACCGAACCGATACAAGGTATGACTCCTTATGAAGCATTCACTGGACACAAGCCACGCATTGGGCATCTCCGCATATTTGGTTGCATAGCATATGCCCACATACATGATGATCATCGCAGGAAATTGGATGCGAAGTCACGCAAATGCATCATGGTTGGCTACAGTGAAGAAAGCAAAGCATACAAATTGTATGATCCCATCAACCGCAAAGTCATTATCTCTAGAGATGTAATCTTTGATGAGGAATCAGAATGGAAAACCTCACCTACACAGGAGATAGAAGCATCGACTTCACAGTATTCTACAGAACAGGTTGATGAAGAAGAGCAAGAATTGCCAGCAACACCCCAAGCAGTGCCACAGAAGCTCAGACGGTCACTAGGGAAAGCAGACCACCAGCCAGATTGACATATGCTCAGAAAGGCAAAGCAATTCAGGTGGAAACTACCAACTACGCTCTTATGACTACCATCATGGCTACAGAAGAGCCAGTGTACTTTGAAGACGCAGTAGACAAGCCCGAATGGCAAACTGCTATGAATGAAGAAATGGACGCTTTGTATAAAAATAACACTTGGGAATTATGCGAGCTTCCACCAAGAAAGAAGGCCATAGCCAACAAATGGGTATACAAAGTGAAGTACAATCCAGATGGTAGTATTCAGAGATACAAAGCCAAATTAGTTGCAAAAGGATTTGCACAACAATATGGCCAAGATTATGATGAGACTTATGCTCCAGTAGCAAAGATGGATTCCATACGGTTCTTGATATCACTAGCGACACTCAGTAGATGGAATGTGTATCAACTCGATGTCAAGAATGCATTTCTCAACGGTTATCTAGATGAGGAAGTCTACATGCAAGAACCAGCCGATTATGTTGAACCAGGAAAGGAGAACAAGGTTTGCCATCTTAAGAAAAGTCTCTATGGCTTAAAGCAAGCACCCAGAAGTTGGTACAACAGAATTGACAAGTATTTTGCTGATCTGGGATACATGAAGTCCAATGTAGATCATACTCTCTACTACAAAGTTCAAGGGGACAACATTACTATTGCACTTTTGTACGTAGATGATCTGATTGTGACAGGAAGCAAGGATAGCTTCATCAGAAAACTAAAACAAGCATTATCTGCAGAGTTTGACATGAAAGATCTTGGACTTATGCACTATTGTCTTGGAATTGAGTTCTGGAGAGATTCAGATAGCACATTCATGAGTCAGCTCAAGTATGTTGACAGTCTCCTGAAGAAGTTTCATGTGGCAGATTGCAAGATTGCAGCCACTCCCATGGAACAGAGTTTGAAACTTACTAAAGATTCAGAAAAGCCTACAGTCAATGACAGATACTACAGGCAACTCATTGGATCTCTTATATATCTGACAATCACACGGCCAGATATTTGTTATGCAGTAAGCTCACTAGCACAGTTTATGGCAAATCCAAAACAGTCTCATTGGAATGCAGCCAAAAGAGTCTTGAGATACATCAGAGGTACAAGACAATTTGGGATAGAATACAGAGGAAGTCATCCACGGTTGCATGGATACTGTGACAGTGACTATGCTGGAGATCATGAGACCAGGAAATCGACACAGGGATATGCATTTTTCCTTGGTCAAGGTGCTATATCATGGTTGTCAAACAAACAGCCAACTGTTTCTTTGTCTTCGACTGAAGCAGAATATAGAGCACTCACTACAGGTGCATGTGAGGCTATATGGCTCAGAAGACTATTGTCAGAAACAGATTACTTTGATGAGTCAAAGCCAACAACAATATACTGTGATAATCAATCGGCTCAAGCATTGGCCAAAAATCCAATATATCACTCCAGGACAAAGCACATTGATGTCAGAGAGCACTTCATCAGAGAAAGAGTGTTACTTGGTGACATCACACTGCAGCATTGTGATAGCAAAGAAAATGTTGCAGACATCTTTACCAAACCACTCGGTAAAGAGCTATTCGAGAAACACCGACTAGCTCTTGGTTTGACGCAGAGGAAGGACATTCCCATTAAAGGGGTGTGATGGAATGTAATGCTCAATCCTTCCTCGATTCCCCAGAATCATCATCTTGAGGGAAGGCCTACTTCATGATGTTGATCTTGAGGGAAGGTGTTGAGAGTTCACGCTCAACATCATGTGATCATGTGTGCATAGCACCATCACGTGATCGTATGTGCATAGCACTAACCTTATAGAGTGCTATAAAGGAAAGGGTTAGATCCCCTAACCCTAACCCTAAAAGGGTTTGTATATATTCTATTTTTTCAACTAAATCTAGTGTACAGTTAGTCATTTGTGGTGTGCTCTCTAGCTATGCCCTCTCTCCTCATCTCCACTCTTCTCCTCTCCCCTCTTCATATTTTGTCAATCTCTTGTGCCATTTTGCAGATAGTGGCATCTGTTGCATTTGAGCTGACATGGCTTGCTTATCTGGTACTGTAGCTAGCATTCTATATAAGCGTCCTTTCTTGACACCTTTTGCTACTAGCTGACATCTTTTGGATTTGTCTCTGATAATGCATTCATCACCGTCGAAGATGACTTTGTAATTGTGTTCCGTTATTTGACCTACTGACAAAAGGTTCTTGCTGAGCTTCGGAACATAGAGCACATCTTTGACTAATCCTTTTGTACCAGTGAAATTGTTCATAGGGATAACACCTGTCCCTTGAACTGGATTCGGTGTATTATCTGCTGTGTAGATGACATTTTTCAGTCCTTCTAATGGTTTCATCTCTATGAACCATTCTTGATAATTTGTCATATGAGATGATGCACCGCTATCGATGTACCAAGGATCCTGTTCCACGTGGTCAACTTGATAGCTGAAATCCTCTTTGGGATTAAAATCAGTGTCTAGGTGCATTGTATCAATCTGATGCAATTCCTCGCTTGCAAGAAACATATTTCCATGTTCATTTGCAAAATGACTATGACTAGAATTTCCACCACAATGATTTCCTCTTCCTCGGGAATTCCCTCAATTGCTGCTGGATTGACCGCCTTGGTCGTACTATTTCTTGTGGCAATCTCTTTCATAGTGTCCAAACTTGTGACAGTAGTTGCACTGAATGTTTGACACATTGGTGGATGCATTCCCTTGTCCTTGGAATCTTCCTCGATTGGAATGATTTCCTCTTTGATGATTCTGATTTTGCTGAGGATGATGTTGATGCTGATGCTGATTCTGACTTTGATTTTGTTGCTGATGATGATGACCACTTTTCTGGTATGATCTACCTCTATTTTTGCCTTTGCCTCTGCCTCTGTCTGAAGCTGTGAATGCCTGATCATTAGAATGACCTTTACCTGCTTGAATGGCGTGAGTCTGAGTTCTTCACTAAGTAGAACTGACTGAAGTTCTTCCAGTGTTGGAATTTGCCGTTGGATGGCAATCTCTGGACTAGATTCTCGTATCCCTCTCCTAGTCCATTCAAAATGACTTGAACCATTTCAACGGGGTTCATAGTCTCTCATGCTGCTGCAAGTTGATTGTTGTAGTCTTTAATGCGGAGTACATAAGCATGACCAGTTTCACTACTATTGCGGAAACTCTGGTTGATCTGGTTTCTTAGGGTGAGAATCCTGGATGTGGTCTAAAACTCGTAGAGAGCGGCGAACATATCCCATGCTTCTTTTGATGTCTTGACTGTGTTGAGTTGTCCTAGCATGACATCTTGCACATTCTGCTTGATCAGGTGATAAGCATACTTGTCTTTCTTATCCCATTCTTCTTGAGCTCGGGCAATGGCAGGATCTACTACTGGTGCGGAAACTATTTGTGTAGATGTAGATCCTGTTGCTGGTGTTGTGACAACAGATGGAGTAGAGCTACTGGTGGCTGGATCGGCCAATGGTCTAGGTGTAGACCCATCGACATACTCCCATTTGTCCTAAAGCACAAGAATGGTCTCCATTCGGTATTTCCATGTATCATAATTGGAGTTGTCTAACTTAGCAAATGCCTCCAGATTGAGGTTGCTAGTTGACATAGTGCAAGAAATGTACTCAAAAGTGTCGTGAAGATCTCTGTATGAATCAACTACAAATACACTGAAGATTCCAAGTGAAATCTCTGAAATGTCGGTGAATATAAACTGGAGTATATACAATCTGATTTGTATTATAAGGCTTGTGGCAATGATGCAAAAAATAGCCAAGAGGCTTTACAAGGCTGAAATAATGTGCACGATGCCGTGAGATAGCCAAATAGGCTTTACAATGGTGGCATCTGTGTGTGTAATCAAATGCTATCTACCCACTGAATCAATCTGCAATGCCTCTGTACTCTAAAGTCTGCTCACTGAACTGATGAACGTAAGGTTTTAGGTAATGTAATGATGTGAAACTCTATGTGAGCATATGGACTGACTCCGAGTAGGTACTAGTCGGGAATTTCGGGCATGGCTTAGATTGGCAACTTAGGGAAATTCAAAGCGTCCCCTCTATGGTGATCTAGTCTAATTTGATCTAGATCTAAACCAACCGTCGATCGATGAAAGAACAACAAATAATTCCTTTTCTTTTGTTCTTTTTAAGTGCAGGGTCAGATGCGTCGATGTAGAGGCAAATGTGTGTGAAGGAAGTGGTTTTGTCGGCAAGGCTCAAATGTGAGTGTAACTTGCGCCAAAATGTGCATATGATGTAACGAGCACGTAGAGCACGAAAAACCAAGAGACTTTCCTTTTTGGAGCACGCTCAAATTCCTCTTGGATCAAGAGATATGACTTGCTCTATGTGGAGGGGCAAAAGGAGTGCAAATGGTGCTCAATGATGATGTGTCACTGTGAGTCACATGCAGTGAACTGTGTGTGCTTACAGAGGGATAACTGTGCCTATCAAGGGACTGCCATGTGGCAGTGATGAGGTGGTAGGTGAGGTGGCACTAATGAGGTGGCAAGATGACGTGGTAGAATGATGTGGCAGAATGACGTGGTAGTGGTGACGTGGCAGATAAGGTGCTGACGTGGCAAGAGGATAGGAATGACACGTGGTAGCTAATGTGTGATGAAACGTGGCACGTAGATAAGGTGATGATGTGGTAGATGTTGGAGTCTGCTGATGTGGCAGACGAAATGACACATGGCTTCGACGGCAAGATGACATGGCTTGTCGGAATCTCCTAGATGCTGACAGAATCTTTGAGATTCCGTTGTCTTCTCCGACGTGCTCGCAATAAGCCATAACCCGAGGATGGGTAGTAAAATGGATCCGGGAGTGTGTTATCTCTATGCCAACATGGACTTAGGTAGTACAGAATGTGTGTGTAGAGTAGCGACAAAGCTTCGCTTGTACTTGCATAAGGCCTAGGAATAATCTCTCTTAGGAATCCTCAACATGCAAGTTCTACTTGCAACTCCTACATGCATGTTCTATATGCGATTCCTACATGTGAGTTCTACATGCAACTCCCACATGCAAGTCCTACATGTGACTCCTACATGCATGTTCTACTTGCAACTCCTACATGCAAGTCCTACATATGATTTCTACATGCAAGTCCTACGTGCAAAATGCAACATGTGAGTTCTACATGCAACTCCTACATGCACCACGCAATGATTTGTCCGACAAAGGTTCTATGGATAACTTCCCATCTTTTAATTCTTCCACCAATGGTTGCATTGAGTTTATGTGATAAAACATAAGACTACCCACAACCTCTTCAACGATTGGTTCCCCCAATTAGGTAATGTGATTGGACATCAAAGAAGAATACATGTCAATCAACATGAAAATACAACATGATAACACACAATACATGTGATTGGTTTAAAATGAAATAACCCACTTGGAACCATATAATTCATTGTTTCTTGTTCCACCTTCATACCCTTGTTATATAGTGCCACTTTGCCAAATGGGACATGTTTCTCCATTTATGTACTAAAATAAACCTATAAAAGAACACAAGAACACCCAAGGCTTAATTAGTCCTCCAAAATTCAAACTCTTGCATATACTGTGAATAGTACTACCTTGGTAGAGGACATATAAAAATATTCTTATAATTTTGGTAAAAAGTCATAGGTCATATAAAGAAAATGTTTTTATGGTTTCTTTATTTGTGTTCTATTAGTAGCACTACTTTCGTATAGGACATATAAAAATAATTAGATAAGTTTGGTAAAAAATAATAGCTCCTAGAAAGAATATGTTTTTGGAGTTTCTTTGTTTGTGTTCAATGTTTATGATCCTAGAAGGAGGCCCATGCACATTGATGAGCTCTCTAATGACCATGTGACCATTGTTACGAGTTTATGTGATCAAAAGTGGATATCCTCCATTAGCATTAGCTATTGAGCACATTGCCTCATAAAAACCACGTGGACATCGTTTAGTTGAAGGACCATGGAGCTCCCCAATAACCATGTGATTGTTGTGATTCAATGTCCTCAATGGTTGCTGCACATGGTCATTATCAACCAATGTGCTCAATAGTTGATGCACCTGGAGGTGACCTCCATGGACATCGACTATTAAGCACATTGACTCATAATGATCACGTGGTAATTAGGGAGCTCATGGACATCCATGGAATTTTCTTCTAATGACCATGTAGTCATTATGAAGCAATATGATCAATAATAGATGTCCATGGAGCTGAGCTCCATGAACATTACCTCTTGAGCACAGGCACTCATAACAACCTTGTCGTCGTGATCAAGGAGTTGCTAGATCTCCATGGGCCTGCTAAAGCTCTTATAAGATGGTCAATAATTGACGGCCCCAAAAGCTGAGCCTCCTTCTCACGACCATGTCCATTGGAAGGAGGCTCACGGGCCTCCATTGACGTGAACTCTCGAGCACATAGGAGATTCAAGAGCTCCCTACGAATCATGTGGGCATTAGACTTCAGAATGGCCATGGAGATCCAATGAGCTCCAATGTTGATCTCCATGGGGGTGACCTCCATGGACCTCAAATCTTGAGCATATGTGCTGATAAGGACCATGTGTTCATTAGGGAGCTCTTGATCACCTCCATGGATACCTCATGGACATCAAATATTACCACGTGGTCATTAGGGAGCCTCCATGGACATACACATAGGCTCATAATGACTATGTCGTTGTTAGAAAGTTGATGGATCTAGCTAAGCCTCCTCCGTGGCCGTTTGTCATGCACTCATAAACTTTACTCGAACAAGCAGACTTCCGCTTCTTAAAGCCATGTCTTGCAGCCTCTTTCCCTACTGAACGCACCAGCCTCTTTCCCTACTCAACGCACTCCTTTAGCTCACGTCGATCGATCTCGCGTAAACCTCTCTCCTGATCATCAAGGTAGGACGTAGCAATCATGCGAAGCCCAGACGATTGCAAAGGCCTCCGCCGTGCTCCTGTGCAGCCGTACTACCAGGCTAGCGGGGAGTGATCATCGTTTAACCGCGTCTACCTCTCCTTCACTCATGTAGAAGATATTGGGACAGAGAAGCTGGGGGCTGAGAGGTAAGGGCGGGTCGATCCTTCACACTTCTTATATGCTGCCGGGAATCGTCAAAGCATGTTGTTTGACCTACATGCAATCGCCTGCTAAGCAGCTTAAGCAGCTAGTTTGCGAGAACAGATATGTGGGAAGAGCGTGCGGCCGTGATCAAGTAGAAATGCAAGGGAAAGGCGAATGACTAAAAGGTGGCGGCAAGGCAGAGAATCCACTACATATTGAGAAAAGGTGCCCTGAGTCACAACCACCCGTGGTAGCCGGAGTGGTCAAGAACAAGGCCCTCCCTGCCCTTGGTCCGGGCCCGGATCGAATCTCTCTAATGAATAGTTGCTTAACAAGGGGTATAATGAATTCACATCGAAACCCACCTTTTTTATTTTCACTAAACAACCTTGCCTTACACCAATTAAGCACTCCCTCAATTTCTTCGTGCATGTACATTTGCGAATCAATAACTCCAAGAAAACATCTCGAATTTCTTCCTCTATGTGTGGATGCCTAGGAACACTGTGCGAAATTAGCGGACATGGCATTTCATTAGTTTGACACGATGTTACATAAAAGAGGAAATGGGAGTGGGCTCTAATGTTTGAGCCGATAACGCATTCATCGAAGATAGCACATAACATGAAAATCATATGATTTTAGATTATTCCGACGTTCTAGAAGGATTGAATTCCAGAATGTCTTTAGCGTGCATATTGTCTGTAACATACCCACTAATGACCTACTGATCTTAAATGATTTCTTTGCAAATGGATTACTTTAGTAGCATTTAACATGGATGTATCTTCATCATCCAATGAGTATGATGGTTTCTTTTCTTTACCTTGTTTCAACATCTACTTCTTGTGTAGGTTGAGATCAAATTGTATTTAGGTCTAGCATTGGTTTTTTATATATTATCATCTCAGGCTCTCCTTCCACAACTAGCATTGTGATCTCCACTTTGTTGGTGTCTTGTACTACTGATTTTTCCTAGTCAATTTGTTTAGAGGGAGCACCATTATGAATACGTACATTATTACTCCTTTTGGGAGCCCAAGGGCCATTAAAACATGGCATTTTGGGCCATTTTAGACAAACTGTTCAAGGATTTATGTTTGTGTGTGTACCATTTGGCATAGTAGGCATTGAGGATAACCTCTTTCTTAATTTTGATTAAAGACAAAAAAATCTCATCTCCCTTGTAACTGCAATCCCTAAGAGCATTAATTGTCTCAGCTTTATTGTTTCCTTCAACCAAGGCATCTGTATCCTCAAACCTCCTAGTCATCTACAATAATTAACCTCTTCTATGGTTGATTAGTAAGTTGGAATACTGAAAATAGAACTTTCAGAATACTTCAGAGTTTGGAGGGATGTGCACTACATCTAATAACTCGACCCAAAATATCACTCATTATTATATCATGGACCAATCTTTTCTAATTCACTCCTCTATCCTTATCATCCATTGAGAAAAATGCATAGTTCGATTTTGACTTATAATTGTATTTTGTTAAGTATGATAATCTGCCTAGGAACAACAAAAACTCAGTGTGAGAATGAATTTACTGCAATGCTTATCATTAAATACGCCTCGGTATGAATAGGTTCTCCAAGCTCATCAATCATGATCTCATCTCCACACCTAGCTAGGGATTTATTTGGAGCATTAAAGTGTAAGGGAAACTTCAAAACTGGCTACGAGATCGATTGAATTATAATAGGCATGTTAGGTGTCAAAAACCCCTTCTTTTCTTGCCACTAACGAAATTGCTCTAATACATGTTTGTTCAAGGCACAGGTCCACCAATGCAGCTTATTGTATTAATAACATCTAATTTATCAAGAATATTGTGCAGATAGATTCATCTCAATGGTGCTTAAAGTCTTGAAATTGTGTGGAAACACCGTGTGCCAATCTATCTCTTTGGTGATTATTCTACAAAGTCAACTGCTTTTGTTCTTTGTTGTGCACCTGAAAACTTTGGCTGCAATGAATTTTATGATATGATAACATAAACTTGCATTTCCCAGTCATTTTGAGTGTTATTCCTGCTTTGAGAGCATAGTCAATTTTAAAGACGTGCTTCTTGTAGCTCCTTTGTCCAAGAACTGGACAACTAGTGATAGTTTGATTGCTTAATGCATATTTGATTCATGGAAGTTAAAGGCAAAACTTTGCCCAAAGAACTCCATGCAATAATCAAAATTCTTGATGTTGAATCTCACATCTCACACTTACTGACTGTGTCAAATCTCCTCATGTATGGACATATGGTTTTAGAAAAAATTCACTCTTTAATGCTATTTCCACTATGTTCCCATGAAGATCCACCATCTAGAATGTTTATTATCTAGGACGGCGTGAATAACTAAAATGGTGAGTCATATCTGGGATTCAATTTTCCCAACAATATTTCGAATCCAAAATTATACATTGCCAAATCTTCCTCCTTGAACATTTTTGAGCTTAGGCAAATGTAAGATAAAATATAAAAGGATTTGATGACATTGCATGACTGTAATTTATCACCATGAGAGTCTTGTAATATGTCGAAGATTTAGTGATGGTCTCAATAAATACCTTTCAGAGCTTTAGAAAGAAATTATGGTAAATTGCAAAGGACTTTGTAATCTCATGTCGATCGATCCCGCTTGATGGACAGACACAAGGGTAGCATAAACGGTCTCCCAACCTTCCCCCCGGGGGGGGGGGGGGGGGGGGGGTATCGCTTATGTATGAAAATTTTTACTTTTTGAATTGAAAGACCCATTATATATGTATATTTTCTGTAACTCATAAAAATATAAAGCCCTTTTGTTGATCACACGCTCTACCTTATGTATTTCTTAATGACGCCCCTTCTGAGAAAATCCCTTTTCTCTCCCTCTCCCCTATTCCTCCTCTTTGTCTCCTCTTCCCCTTTCCTCATCTTTTCATATGGATTCTATTGAAATACCATCCGCAAGAATATTGATAGCTTCCAACTCTAATAGCTCTGCATCTACTTCTCGAGCTTCAATCTCCATTTCTTTGGATACAATCTACTTAGATAGTCTAGAATGCAACATCAACAGGCTGGTACCACTCTTTTTGTTTGGCCTGCATTAGAACTGCTCCAATGCCATTATTGGCTGCAAGAAAGACATGGAAAAATGAAAGTATAGTATGGAGTTTCTAGTATTGGATCCATGAAAATCTAAATTCCAATCTAGTATTGGTGCCATCACCAACAACTTTTAAAACATCTTTTTCTACTTTTATGTCATCCCTCCCCTCCTCTCTCCTCCCTTTCTTTGCCTCCCTTCACCTCCCTCCCCTGCCCTTCCTTGAGATCTCCCCCTTCGCTCCCTTGATTTCCCCCTCTCCCCTCCCCTCCCTTTCATCTAATCCGTTTCCTCCCTACCTTACTTTCCCCTCAGCTTCATTCCATCCATTCCGTTTCCACCTTACCCTCTTGCATCCATGGGCACTTCTTTATTTTTTCTCAGAATAATAAATAAAATAAATTCTTACACGGATGTCAATTATACTCAACCTTCCTTTCCTACCCACTTCATGGATTATATATAGGGGATGATCATGAAACCTTGTAAGTACCTTTACCATGCTTAAGTCATAAAGCCTAGCCTCTATACCCTATAACCTAGGCCCTAGAACACCCTATGCACTAGGGGCTAGTGGCAGCATTCACACAAATGGATCTTTTCAGAGGCCCCCCTTATGGGGAAGGGTTCCCCCATGATGAGGAGCCTCCATAGGGTTTGGTAGATATTAATAGGGGGCCTCATCCCTGATTAGCCACGTTGCAGAGATGAGTTCGAGCATCCCCCTCTCATTTGGCACCCGGAGGTTAGGGATCAAGATGGATGTATGCTTCTTTGATAGATGGAGAAGATTACCCATGGAGGCAGAGGGGAGGCTTGGAGCCATAGTGCGTATATGAGGGGTAGGGCAACGGATGAGGAAGATTGACTTAGCCATCCTCAACTCTTTTGTTGCACCCTCAAGAGTTGCCATCAAATGATCTCTACTATCACCTCCCTTTACATGGCTTTACATGGCATATTGACCTCTTTACACCCAAATGATCTCTACGATGACCTCCCTTTACATGGATTTAATATCATTTCAACTTTTGGACAATGGCTATTGATACATCACTTAGCTAAAAATATATCACCATCTCCAATAAGCATCTCTACATCAAATGATAAGATTTGATCTCCAATCATGAACTCACCCTCATCTTGCACAAGATTCAATGATCCATCATCAGCATTCTCCCCCACATCATCTGTTATTGTGTTTGGAGTGTGGTTGCTTTCACTATTCCTAAACCCTCTTACGAGCAGAACTTGACGAAGATATCAAGACAAAACAATAAAACTTAGCCCAACTCTATTACACATCACCGTCAAAATGTACACGACACAACAGCTTCAAAACCACAAATCTCTATCACATGAAAATAATATCAATTAATCGATACACAAATCCATGCAAAACACACAAATAGTTTGAGAGGTTCATTAGTAAGATATGTGCAAATGCCTTTGCCTACTGTATGAAGAGGCTATGTCGAGAGAGAGTAGTAGCATGCAAAACTCTTACGCTTAGTGCTTTGCATATATATATATATATAAAGATAGATAGATAGGTAGCTAGATAGATAGAGATAGAGATAGAGATAGAGATAGATAGATAGATAGATAGAGAGAGAGAGAGAGAGAGAGAGAGAGAGAGAGAGAGAGAGAAAGAGATAGAAAGAGAGAGAGAGAGAGAGAGAGAGAGAGAGAGTATCATCTGTTAGCTCTTTCCTACAACTTTTGTAGGAAGAGCAGGGTATTCTCAGTATGCAGGGTTCCGAGGCTTTTTGTCACCTATAGATATATTGGGGTTGTCGTTTGTAGTATACGTGTAGCTTAGGACCTCGAGCCATGTTTCGGTGAGAGACGTAGGGTTAAGTGTGCTAAGAAAACATAGTGCATGCATGTGTAAAAGGAATGTGTATCATCATGGTTGAGGTACTGAAGGCTTTCACCTTCATTGGGGGTTGCAGGTTTTAGGAGGAGTTTAAGGGTTAGAAGGAGGTTCTAGAGTTTAGAAGGAGGTTCTAGGGTTTACAAGAGGTTCTAGGGTTAGAAGGAGGTCCAAGGTTTAGAAGGAGTTTCAGGGTTAGAAAGAGTTCCAAGGTTTAGAAGGAGGTTTAGAAGGAGGTTCTAAGGTTTAGAGAGAGGTTCCAAAGTTTAGAAGAGGTTCCAAGATTTAGAGAGAGGTTCCAGAGTTTAGAAGAGGTTCCAAGGTTTAGAGTAGAGTACATGGTGGAGAACTCATCTCCCTTGTAGATCATGGAGATTAAGGGTTAAACTAAGGGTTTAGGGGGAGCATAGGAGTGGGAGAGGAAGAAGGTGTAAGAGCATCGAGGAAAGTAGAGAGAGGAGGGAGGAGGAGTGGGAGGAGGAGCAGGAGGAGGAGGAGGAGGGAGGAGAGGGAGAGGATGGGTTGCAAGGTTGGAGGAGAGGGGAGGAGGAGTTGGAAGGTTAGGACATGCTTTTGGACATGGAGTGCAAGGAAGCATGGACACTTGAGACAATTGCTTGGAATACCAAAGTAGAACTCAACACGATGCCCCAAAGAGTGTGGGCTTCATTCCATTATGGGGTATTTATACAAGTTGGAGAGCTTCTCTCTCTGCATGTAGGAATTGTAACACATTCTCTCTCTACGTGTAGAACTTCCATATAGAAGTTGCATGTAGAACTCACATGTAGGAGTTGCATGTAGAACTCGCATGTAGAAGTTGCATGTAGGAGTTGCATGTAGAACTCGCATGTAGGAGTTGCATATAGGAGTTGCATGTAGAACTCGCATGTAG
Source organism: Dipteris shenzhenensis (assembly GCF_047967505.1). Classification (NCBI taxonomy): domain Eukaryota; kingdom Viridiplantae; phylum Streptophyta; class Polypodiopsida; order Gleicheniales; family Dipteridaceae; genus Dipteris; species Dipteris shenzhenensis. The sequence goes on along the minus strand of NC_141627.1, from coordinate 10,985,384 downwards.
GAGTTGCTTGTAGAACTCGCATGTAGAACTCGCATGTAGGAATCGTATGTAGAACTTGCATGTAGGAGTTGCATGTAAGAATCATATGTAGAACTTGCATGTAGAACATGCAAGTTGGATTTCTAAGAGGGATTATTTCTAGCCTTATGGAAGTACAAGCAGAGCTTTGTCGCTACTTTATACACACATTCTGTACTACCTAAGTCCATGTTGGCACAGAGACAACATACTCCTGGATCCATTTTATTACCCATCCTTGGGTTATGGCTAATTGTGAGTATGTACCAGGGTTGCCATCTTTTAGTCCAGTAGCTATGGAACTTGTGTTGTGCCAATCGATCTTGCTATAAAACCTTGGCACCATACAATTTCTGCTCAGTTTCTAGGTAGCCTGTATCCACCATTTGCACAAACAAAGACATGTGGCATGCTTCTAAGAAGGTCGCCCTTTGATAGAGTCGGCTTGTAATTTGAGCATCAACCCTTTCATTGAGATTGAAACTGAGTGGAGGCAAATGGGAATCGAGGTAACATGGGACCTCTAGAATGAATTCCAATGTTTTACATAATATAGCACTTAGGCAAAGGAAGCGATCAATGTTGCTGCACATTATTTGCTCATGCTGCTGAAGCGCTCGAACCATTGTGCCTTAGATATTCCATTCAACACCAGAGTATGGTTCGATGATTGGCTAATTAATGGTTTGATTCTCATCCAAAGTGTGTATGTTGGCTTCCCTTTTTTTACATTGTGGTACTGCATAGAATGTGGGATGGGTTCTGAGACATGGAGGTGCCCGTAGGTACTCCTTCAAGAAGATTACATCAAAGAGCTTGGGGTGGCGCCAATCAGGTTGTGTATCCAACTTGCTAATCCAACCTTCACTAATTTGATGCTGATGAAGGTTGGTAGGAATGTTGTCTAGGGTCCGGTCCACCATCCACCTCGAGTTTTCATATCAGGATATTTGCTCCAAAATTCCTTGATGGGGTTACTGGGAAGTGGTATCTCATCAAAATCATACCCATCATTGGAACTTGGCATGGGCATATGAATTGGATTATCCAGATCCTAATATTCAAAATCAAATACCATGACATTTTTTGCCGATGGAAGCACAAGTAGTGTCGGAGGTGATGACAGGGTAGGGAGAGAATCTGGGGACATGGGGAGAAATATGGTAGTGTTAGTTGCGGAAGGGGGAGCAGAGGGGAGGGGGGAAAGAACTGGGCAAATGGCTTGAGCAGCTCGGTAATCCTCAAGGGTAGGATTAGCAAGGGAGGGGAAGAAGTTAGGTGTGAGGGGCTCGTAAGTTTGTGACTATTGGGTTAGTTGAAAATGGTGAGAGGCATGAGCAAAGAGACGATGGAGGGAATAGATGTTAGAATGGAGCTCGGGGAAGGTTAAGAGGGTGATAGCAGCAAGGGTAAGTGAGGTTATGATGTTGGCAGAAAAAGTGGTTAGGGAAGTTGGATGTGAGATAGGCCCTGTCATCTTCTGACACTTCTTTTTGTTGGTGTGATGGGATCATCAACTACATGGGTGGGATATCGGTTATGTCATGCCTTGCAAATAATAGGGATGGCCTTTGTAGCAATGGCAAGAAACTTGCAATAACCCTGGGGGGAGGACTACCCATGAGGCATACATATGTAATGAAAGCATCTGCCCTGAGTGCTATAAACCCGGCATGTGTAGATAGGCAGAAGATATTTTTCTCATCTTTGGACAAGTCTTAGCAAATTATGCATAGGGTTTTGGTCCCGATGGAATGTTCCCATTTGATTGTTGGATGAGCAGATATGATCCTGATTTGGAGTTGCTTCCATTAGATAAGCATGCATGCATTGAGGTGATCTTCCAATTGTAGAGCAGCCACAAGCTCTTGGTGCACCACCATTGTGCATTGTAGTGGGGCCTCATTGGTGTTGTCTTCCAATGCCTCATTATTGTGCACTAGCAATTGGAGTTCAAGCTTGGAGATGAATATCTTTTGGGAGTGCATCTCATTCCTTTTTTCTTTGTATTGATGGTAAATGGTTCTATATGCCTCCTTAAGCTTTCTCATTTGCAAGGTGACCTTTGCCTATTGAGGAATGTCTTCAGTGGTATTGGACCATTGGTCCAAGACTTGTACTTGTGAAGTGCTGGCCTCTTGAGCGGTAGCAAGTTGGTCTTTTAAGATTTTGCATTACCTTGTAAGCTCGTCAATGCTGAAGGCACGTACTGCCAAAGATTATTTCATGTCTTCAAGCTTGTCTTTACAATCCTAAAGCTCTTCTTCTTTGTGAATTAGAGTGAGTCCAGATTGTGCCACTACCTCCGTCTATTGAGCATGTGTGGATGTCAAGGAGTTATAGTAGGTCTATAGGATTGCCATTACTTGTACTGCTACTGTGAGCTATGTTTGACTTTGGTGGAGGATGGAGGTCACATCCCTCACTGCCTTCTCTTGAGCTTGGAGAGCTTGGTTCATGCGCACTTCTTCTATCTCCTTCTCATCTATCTGCACCCGAAGTGCCTTGACCTCTATGACAATTTCTTGGAATTGGTCTTCGATTTCTGTTGTAGTCTGTCTTTCCAATTCTCTTTCATATTCTTCCTTGGCCAAGCTAGTAAACAGTTCTGACATTCAGACCATTTGGCTAGGTTGATGTTGGAGAATGACCGACGGTGTTGAGGTCTAGTGATACTGCTGATACAAGTGGTGCCCATGTAGCCATCTCGATGATTCTGTAGTAATTGGGAGAGGTTGTTCCAATGGTATTTTAGTCCCTTGTGTACAATAGTCATACTATTGATCTGGCACTAGGTCCCCTTGTGGTTCATCAACTGGCATGGTGTCGATGGGTGGTTCTAGTGCTGATGTAGCCTCAGGCTTTGGTGCTGATCTTTCCTCAGATTCCGATGCCGATCTTGCCTCGGGATCTGGTTGCTACTGTTGTTGGAGATATATTGGTTGCAGTTGTGCACCGAGCTATAGCATCTCTTGGGGCAATTTCGCAATCCCAACCTCCAAAATAGGTATTTCTTCTAAGGCAGCTGCACTTATCAATGTGATAGTAGGAGAAGTTGGTGATAGCTCCCACACTGGTGAGAAGGGTATGTCCAACTCCTCAATTGGTTTTGGTGACTGGGGCAGAGTCATTTCTCTTTCTTGTAGTCCTTTTTTGATTATTATAGCCAATAAGTGTGGAATTTTACATTTTCGGTCTAAAGAACCATCTAGTGTCTTTGTAAAGAAGATGACTAAGTGCTGGACCTAGTCTTGTTTTAGCTTCCTACTGAGCAAAACAAATGTGTGGAGTGGAAGGGATTGATTCTTGCCGCACTTAACCCCTAGGATTGTGTGGATAGGAATTGTGCTGCTTCCTTGAGGCGATGGTCAAGGATTGTGCGAAGCAATATGCCATCTCTATGGATCAGTGTGCCCTTGGTGAGGAGAGATTGTACTTCGAGAAACTTTGCATCGATAGGCCATTTAGAGTATTTGGTACCTTGTATTAGTAGTGAGAAAGCCCTTTGAATGACTGTACTCTCAAGGATAATGTTTAGTGGGCTTTGATGTGTAGTGATTCTACCATACTGGCCAACCTTTGCATTGTTGGAGTGGTAAGAATGGAGAAAGTCCTTGATGTATGTGGTCATTGTAGGATTGTCCTCCAAGGATTTTAGGCTCTCATGCAAACTTCGTAGACCCCTTTGCTCTAAGTAAGATGTTGCTTCCTAGGAAAGAGCATAACTCGATGTGGGTGGCCAAACAAGTTCTAGTGACTGGCCCCATCAATGGCTGTGTAGGCCGGTGGTGATTGGGGTGGCATTTGTTCTTCTTGGTCATGCATTGAATCCTCTTTGGAGCTATCACTCTAGACCACAAATGGCTATGGTTTCCATGGTTGAGAGGATGTAGATGGCTTCAAACTTTGGAAGGGATCTCGTGGTTGAGGCGGTGGGCTCTATCTGCGCATCCTCTTTAGTGGCGGCATTTTTTTTAAACTTGCTCCATGTTCATGTGGTGTACCATTGATCATTAGATTGGTTGGCATGCCAGTATGACCTTTCCGTGTGTGTGTGAGAGATCTTATTTTTATGCATGCTTTGAGAGTGGGGTGAGAGTGTGGAATGAAAGTGTGTGGTACAATTATTCAGGAAATCATCTGTGTGTCTAAGTGAAAGCGTGTGAGCGCACGTGACCTAGTAGCTAGGTATGGACTAGCTATATGCTTTTTTTTTGCTGGAATTTTCATAGGGCAGCTAGAACTCAGGCATCACTTCTGAGCCCTAGGTTAAAATCAATTGATGCTACCTATATGTGCAAAGATGTACATATGCAAGTGCGTACTCGTGATATAATCTAATCCTAACTAAGGAAGACTTGGTTTCCCAAATCTTTAATTTTGTCACGGATGGCTTGCATGTTGATTAGTAGCACTTGAGTCGGCTCCTACTTATTGTTGTGTTGAATTGGACTCCATCCAATGTTTCTAGTAGTACAGCTCTGATGGGATTCATCTTTTGTACTCGGTAGGGTCCTCGATCTAGATACTTCAGTTTCCCCTTGTGTACTTTGGCATTGTATAATAGGACTAAGTCACCTTCCTTGATGTCTTTAGCTTTCAGATTTCTGTTAAACCATGTCTTTCTTCTGCATTTTTCTATTTTCATGGCATGGCAGGTGACTAGTCTTGTCTTTGTATTCTTCTCCAACTGATAGAGTCTTTCTTTCAAGGATTCATGGTCTTCCATGCATTCCTATACTACTATGAGTAGGCTTGGTATTACAAATTCTAGTGGGACCACAGCTTCAAGGCCGTACACCAATTGAAAAGGTGTGTTCCCTGTACTAACCTTGAGTGTGGTTCTATATGCCCATAAGGCTGCATTTAGTTTCTCTGTCCAATCAAAACGCTATGGTTCTACTACCTTGGTGAGGATAATGCATATTATTTGGTGGATTCGGCCTGTCCATTCCTTGGGGGTAGTAGGGTGTAACACTTATTTCATTAATTTTGGACTTGTCAATGTACAAATTCATTTTTACATATACTTTTGGACTAGTTTTCAGATAAAATTTAAGAAAAACCCAATCTTCAAAGCACATATAAAAACATAAAAACAAGCATTTTTTAATATATTTTTTAAGGACATGAAACTAAAATTATAAAATTTAAAGCAGCCTACATAAGTTACATGAAAAAATAAGATTCGGTTGTTGTAAACTCTCTTAATATTTAATGGTGTTAATAAACACCTTCAAAAGTTAAGCCTGAGATTTTCAAGACTACATAAGTTACATGAAAAAATAAGATTCGGTTGTTGTAAACTCTCTTAATATTTAATGGTGTTAATAAACACCTTCAAAAGTTAAGCTTGAGATTTTCAAGACTACAGCCATTCAATTTGATGAATTTTCTATTTTCAAGTCCTTAGCCTAAATTCAACCCATTCAAGAGCTGAGCTCATCTCTTCCTCATCGATGTAGTTAAAATTATAGAAGAGAAGTAAGGATTGATGAATTTTCTCCTGCATAACACTTTGTTTGTTCCGAATGGCTTGCGCTTCCTCGGGGCAAAATCTTCCATAATGAGCCACACGCGAAGATATCTCACTTTGAAAGTCTATCAACTCTCTCCTATATGACTGCAATTTATCTATTTCAGTAGTAGCCATACTTATTTTTCTTTCCTCTTCCTTCTCTAAGCCCTTCTGACAAGCAAAGTCATCCTTCTCGTACTGGGTTAATGGAGCTGGATTTTGCTTTCTCTCCTCTCTCTTTCCTTGGTTCTCGGCAATCCATTCTTTGAGGCTGCTAATGGCTTGCTCGACAGAATCGATTACCTTAAAAAGATCCATAATGGCTGCAAGATGAAAGGAGTATGCTTGAGAAGAGGAGGTAAGGTTGCGGGCAAGATGGAAGGAGCAAGCTTGAGGAGAGGAGTAAGGTAAGAAGAGTAAAGTGGAAGAAGTGTGGAGAGAAGTAAGGTAAGAAGAGTAAAGTGGAAGGAGTTTTTGCTGCGGGTGAGATATAGAAGACGAACGAGGTGAGGAAGGTAACGAGAGTGAGGAAAGATATAGAAGACGAATGAGGTGAGGAAGGTAACGAGAGTGAGGAAGGTAACTAGAGGAGGTAAGGCAAGATGAAAGGAGTATGCTTGAGAAGAGGAGCCAAGGCTGCGGGCAAGATGGAAGGAGCAAGCTTGAGGAGAGGAGTAAGGTAAGAAGAGCAAAGTGGAAGAAGTGTCTGCTGCGGGTGAGATATAGAAGATGAACGACTACTAGGGAATTTATAGAACTACAGATGCAAGACCGTAATGCCAAATGACTAGATGCAAGATCGTAATGCGAGACATTATAAAATAAAATGATGGGATGCAAGACCGTAATGGGAGACATTTGAGACAGTAAGATAGTGATAGTACATTGAAATCTATAAAATAAAATGATGGAACACAAGAATGATATAATTAATAGAATCTCATCATGAGATATTCTTTTAATATAATATAAGTTAGTAATTATTAGAATCTCATCATGAGATATTCTTTTAATATAATATAAGTTAGACTTGCTGTACATAATAAATGATAGATTTTGAGTACATTGAAATCTATAAAATAAAGTGATGGAACATAAGAATGAATTCTTTTAATATAATATAAGTTAGACTTGCTGTACATAATAAATGATAGATTTTGAGTACATTGAAATCTATAAAATAAAGTGATGGAACATAAGAATGATATAATTATTAGATTCTCATCATAAGATATTTATTGTACATAATAAATTAGACTTTCAAAAAAGTAAAACCTAATGTATTGTAATGAATATATATCATAAAATATCCTAATGTATTGCAACATTTAACATAAGTTTTAAAAACACTATCATTAATCAATACAAACAAGATAAAAATCTTCAAGGACTCATGTTTCTTTCTACATGTTTTACAACTGAATAGAGTCTGATGGGTCCTCTTGAGGCTGTGATTCTCTAAGAGTACATTGAGTCTCTACTTGTGTGGATGGTGTACATTGAGATTCTACTTCTGGTGCAATTGGGATAGACTTAATCTCTTCCTCCTTTACAAGATGTGATGTTGTAGATGCACATTGAGTCTCCACTTCTTGTGTAGGAAGAATGCATTGAGTCTCTAATTCAAGTGTAGACTGTAATGCTTCTACTTGAGGCTGTGATACAGAAGGAGACTGAATTGTCTCTTCTTTTTCTTTGGCTCCCTCAGGTTCTTCATTGAGTCCATCATGTTGTTTCCCAATGATAGCAGTTAGATAGTGAACAGTCTTAGCCACAAAATCTTGTAGCTCGAGCTTGGTATATGCTTCTATGGAGACATGTTCAAAAATTTCATTGAGATACAACATGAAGTTGTAGGCAATTCTCCACCCACTACTAAACATGTCTTTTTGCTCCACTGCGAGGCGTGTCTGGAAATTTGGTTGGTCTTGATGCTCCCTGATTTTCATAATTGCAGAAACTAACTTATTTGCAGACTTGTCCATCATGACATATGACACAGTGAATTTGTGTAGTAAATAGTAAGATGCATGTTCATAATGATATGATAAAAGAACACTTACCTGAACACCCCGTGAAAGCTTGTAATTGAGTTGACAAACCAACTATGGTTGTCATCAAGGTCCCATACTATCAGGCTCCAATGTGGACTACATCACCAATAAAGAGCGATAAGATTTATCACAATATTAAGTATTAATTGACACAATATTATAAATAAGAGAGTAAAAGAAAGATTGAGACCATACTTACTTCTCATAGTATGGCATAAAGACAAGTAGTATGCCATCCAAGTCTAAAGGTTGTAGAATTGAACAAACATCATCTACTGTCTTCTTGGTATCACTAAGTACAGCTGAAAGAAGAGAATCGAGCATACAGACGCGATTCTGTACTGATCTAGGAAAATGAGATATAACCGTACTGCAGCAATAAATAAACAAATGTTAGAAGCAGATTGAATCAAATGATTGAAGTATCAAGTCAAGAGATGTTCATATCAAACCTGAGGATGGCCATCATGACTTTGTCATTAGCCTCTTTCAAAGGGTCGGAGAGGATTGTAACTTCCTCGCTACCAAAAGTCAAAACACGAGGTTGCTTGCTAATGATGACCTTAACCTCAGAAGAGCTCCCCATTTCGTCCAATACAGCGGTTACATCAGGACAACTTATGGGCGTAGCAACCAATGTTTCCTCTGGATGCTCCACCACATTATCAATAAATGCCTTAATGATAGATGACATAAATGCATATAGATGCAAGTCTGTATATGTGGACAATGAGGTTTCATCGCCTCTCAAATTAAAAATTTGAGCAAGGAGCAAAAAGCAGTTATATCCAACTCTCCACCCACAACTGTGGTCATCATTCTGCTTCGCTGCAGGGCATGTTACAAACTCTATTTGATCTTCCAAGTCACCCTCCATTTGCATAAGTGCATCTATAGCACTTACCAACTTTCGAGCAGATTTACACATCAAAATAGAAAACATAAATGAATGTGCGCATTGCATAGGATGCATCTCATTGACATAATTATGACACAAGTAGGTTATACTTACTCTGACACACTGCCATGGATAGATGCTATTGAATTGACAAAGAAGCATTGCTTGGCTAAGATGTCCACAATTACCAAGCTCCAATGCAAGCTGCATTATCAATTAAGAATAATTATTATTTGATATAATCCTCCACAATGTAAGAGATAAGCTAGGTAGGGATTGATACTCACTCCTTGTGATATGCGATAAAGATAACTCGTGCCGCAGTCAAATCAATAGGTTGCAACCACTTAGAAACATCATCTATGGTCTTCTGCTTATTGCTAAGTACACTAGAAACAAGAGGATCGACCATATATGCACATCTTTGTATATATAGTGGAAGCTATTGTAAAACCATACTGCAATAAAAAGAAAAGAATATTAGTTCATTTGATCCAATGGAAATACAAAAGCATAAAGTCAGTAAAAAGTTTGTGTCAAACCTGAGGATGGCTATTATAACTTTGTCATTGACCTCTTTCTTGAAGTTTATGAGGATTGAAATGTCCTCTTCATCGAATATAAAAGTAAGAGGTTGTTCTCGAACTTGAAACCTAACTTGAAATGACTTCTCCATTTGCTGCAATGTATGATTATTTTCTAGAGTCATCCACCGGATAGCCAGAGCAGCTTTGCTTTCTTGAGATGAGCTTTCTATATTCTCTGCTCCAGCTATGTCCTCCTCATCCTCCTCCTCTCCCTTCTCCTATAAAAGGATAAAATAATTATGAGATTCAAAATTTTAAATTAATTATAAATTTAAAAAGACCTTTAAATGAATAAAGAAAATTAAACATAAGTCTTCATACCTCTACATATCTTCGTGGTCTTTTTATGTAACCTTCAGAGGCAAGGTCAGTGTCATATGCATCTTCTTCTGCTTCCTTGCTATCGCTGGTGTCCTCACTATTATATCCAGAGCTTTGATCATTTTCATCATCTTTCTTGCTCTCATCATACATGATCATCTCTATGTCATCCTCTTCATGTGAGATCGGACCTTTCTTATCAAACTTTATTGTGAGAGAAGCCACGGTATCAAGGTATTCCAAGCAAGCAGGGCTCTCAATAATATTTACATTGTGTCCTTTTCTAATAAGAGCTTCAAACAGATGTCCCATTCGGCACAATGTGACTTCCCATCTGGACGGTAGCAAAAATTCCATCATACTAATTAAAAGATCAGCACTTTTTGCTGGCCTTTCATAGTGATTTGCGTTGCGATGGAGGGGACTTGGAGCTTCATGCTCTTCTAGTAGTAGTTGCAATCTCTTTGCATTCCCTCTTATATTGTTTTGTAAGGAGTGATCATTGTAAGGGCTCTTCATGCACAAGAAAAAGGTTTCTAGACTCTGTATCTTGAGACTCTTGTCCCTTTTTCTTGAGTATATCCCATTGTAAATCTTGAGCTCATTGCCATATTGTTTTTCTAGGGTAGCAGACATTTGTTCCGTGTCATCTTTATCAGCAAATATGACTATATTACATTGTCGCACTCTACCAATGGTGGTATGTAATATTCTGTCAAGGAGTTGACGGATGTCATCCGGTGATATTTCATAGACAAAGAAAAGCTGAGGTCTCTCCCAAGCAGTGTCGTCGGACAAAAAATCACTCAATGAAACTCCCTTGCACTCAACACTCTTTCCAAACTCTGAAATGATTTCATGTATGAAATAAAAGCCCTTGTTCAAAGTTTTTTCTTTTCTGAGAGTGTGGTTATTGATGACTTTTTGTGCATATGCATACACATTTTCCGGAATGTCACTTCTCATAGAGGGAGTAATTTCAAATCCATCATCTTCTACCTTCACCCATTTATGCGCCCAAGCCTTCTATTTAGCTGACGGTAAAGCTGATGCCATCTGCCTCACAATGTTATGATCCATTTTACATTGGCTAATAAATATTTTTTTCTCCCAATAAATATTCAATTGCACTCTTTACTGCATCACGCTTGACCTGTTGGATGATGCAATCTTCCATGCAATGATCTTTATCCTTTTTGCCAAAAAACCATTCTTTGGACATTAATTTCTCTGCAGCAAGACTTGCGTATTTGTCTGGTAGGTTTCTTAAAGGCCTCCACATCCGAGCTGTCATCTCTTTTTTCTCAATCTTCTTTGCCTTCTCTTTAATCAATGATGGAGCCTCATATGTAACATCTCCTTTCTCACATGCAAGACACACGTCTTTGATCTGATGAAAAACTTCATCACTACGGAAAAGTATGCTTGTGTAGTCTTGATACCTATCCCTTACTGTCTTGAAGCTTGTAATCACCTCTGCTCTTTCCTGCTTTCCCCTTGGTACAATGGCACTCAAGCATGTGTAGAAGTCAACAAGATTATCCGCTTCCACTTTAGTTGCAGTTCTTTTGAGAGTGGTCAAAGGAGAATTAAAAGTTTTCCATATGGTCCTAGCTTTGAGCAACATCTCTAAAGTGGAGGTGATTTTTCGTAGTGCATAAATGTCATGATTAAGTCTTTCTGACTCAATCAAATATTTTTTCTCGTTCTTGAAGATACAGATGTATGCAGAATAGTAGTGAAATTGAGGCACACTCGCGAAGGTTTGATAAGTAATTTCTCCTTTCTTGTATGCATCTCTAGAGCGCTCATTACAAGCATAGGCATAGTGCTGACCATCTATTGCCTCAAATGTACAATGAGCTAAGAAATTTCTCTTGGCATCCCTTATATGTCGTTCTGGATCATTCACTGAACTCTGTCCTTCTTGAAGTGAGGGAACTTGTTTTCCGAGGAACTTAATGAATTGCATCTCAAAATCTATAGGCTGAGAGAAATTGATGGATTGACTATAATCTCCCATGACTGGCCAAAATGTTCTTGGACGGAGTACCAAATTAGAAACAACTGGTTTTTTTCCATCAATCAAAGCCTGAAAAATCTTTTCAGCATAAGCTGTATCTAAGGTCCTGCTGTTGGTGAAGACACTTGCTTTGACCACTGTTGAAGCATGTATAACTTAAGTCTTCTGGCCCCATATATATCCTGGATCCTCATCTGTCACAGCCTCATTCAAGTGAAGATTTAGGTTCTTCATTGATAACATTTCTGCTTCTACATCTGACTCCATTTCAAGACCCTCCGCATCCTCTTCATGTTCTTCCTCTTCTCTTCTTTGCCCTTTCTTTGTATATGAATGACCTCTTTTTCCAGTTATAGGACTTGGAACTGTAGCTCGTGAAGTACTTGCCTTTTGCATTTGACGTCGATGTTTATTTTTTAGGGGCTCAATGTGAACTGCTTTAGATCGCCCTACTTCTTCTTCTATTGCCTCAACTTCAGGTATACTTAAGGGCTTCACTTGTTCTGTTATTCCATCAACTTCATGAGTTACACCATCTAAGTGAGTAATACCATGAACAAGAGATGTGTGTGCATGTCCTGTCTTATCTGATGCATGTCGTGTCTCACTCAATTCAATTTCTGTCTGAGATGCATGTGCATGTCTGGTCTCCACCAATTCAATTCCTGTCTCAAATGTAGATCCCTTGTAAGCATCCACGTGTACAAGACCTTCATCCATTGCTACAATGTGTTCTGTCTCATCCACTCCACTTCCTCTCTCATTTGTATTACCATGAACCAGGTCTACATGGCGTGTCTCATCACTTCCTTTCTCATGTGTGGATTCTTGCACCTTAGGTCCCTCCAATGAAGTTGAACCTTGTTGGATGACACCCTGAAAGTATTCAAGGATAATCTTTGACTGCATTTTTCTTGCTTCCTCAATGGGAAATTCCTCCCACACATGTTGAAGGATCTCCAATGCAGGAACCAATTCAGGAAATCTAGGTGCTTTTGGCGGCGGCATCACAAAGTGCATTGCATCTTTCTTAGAAAGAAGAAACGATCTGTTGCTCATTCTTGACTTTGTGTAAATCATCATTGTACTGCTGTCTTTTTCAATTTTTATTCCTACTAAGGTGCCCCCTTGAATCAAATTGCTCTTTGAGAAAGATACATTTGATGCCCACTCATCTTTCTCCAACTCTCTCTTTGTCATCACTAGAATGAGATTTCCTTTACTTAAGACCAAGAACCATGCTTTCTTTGTTGTGTCAACAACTGTCCAGTTTGTGAAGTCCTTTGGGGCATAAATTCTTCCATTGTATTTCAGTGTCATACCATTGACAAATGCTGTAGCCTCAAGATCCATCCTGTATTCAAGCACAACACAAATTTTAAGTACTTTGACAAACTACAATTACTTTGAAAAATCAAAAGTATAATGAGTCCCATTAATACACCTCAAGTTTTTATTCTTCCCAATCATATAAGTATCAATTTCATGCTTTGGGAATAGCCTAAAAGGCTTTACAAGGCTTATAGCATAAATGCTTTGGAAATAGCCTAAAAGGCTTTACAAGGCTTAGAGCATAAATGTGAAAAAAAATAAGGATTTACAATGATCTCTGAATACAAATTTGAAGTCTGTCATATATAAGTGCAAAATGCTCTGTCAACTCCCGCAACTGATATAAGTGTAAAATGCTCTGTCAACTTCCACAACTGTAATCTGTCATGTCCACTGATACAACTTTCAATCATCTTGAAAGTTTAAAAACCTTAATCGTTGCTTAAATGGTAGGGTTGTTGTGATTGTGAAACCGAATGTGAACGAATGGACTGACTCCGATTAGGAACTAGTCGGGAAATTTTGAGCATGGCTTTGATTGGTTTTTTTGGAGTTCTCTCCTCTAAGGACAAACTAATCTATGCTAATCTAGACTACACCAACCGTCGAAGCGAAGAAAAGAAAGAAATAATTTCTTTTCCATTGTTCTTTTTAATATCCTTAGGTTGCGAATTAAAAGCAAAAAATAATCTATTTTCCATTATTCTTTTTAATACACTAAGGTTGTGAGTTTAAAAAAGATAAAATTTATATTTTATCTTTTTTAAACTCACACCCCTTTCTCTCTCTCTCCCCCCCTTCTCTCCCCCCCCTTCTCTCTCGCTGCCGCCCCCATCCTCCCACCCCACCTTCCCCATTCTCACTCCCACGCCCACGTCCATTCTTTCACCTTCCCCATTCCCACTCCCTCTCCCACTCCCATCCTCCCACCCCTTTCTCTCTCTCTCCCCCCCCATTCTCTCTAGCTGTCGTGGCAGCGGCCCCCCCCTTCTCTCTCTCTCCCTTCCCCTTCTCATTTTAAAAAAGATAAAATTTATATTTTCAAAAACTAATTTACTTACAACTCATAAGAATTGAACATTCACATTAATAAGAAGTTAAAATCTTAATAAATTTGAATTTAAATAATAAAAACTATAAAGTAGTTTAACTTAAAGTTTATGAAAAAATAACGTAAAATAAAGAAAACAAGACTTAAAATTAAAAATTTAATATTTACCTACATTCACATTAATAAGAAGTTAAAATCTTAATAAATTTGAATTTAAATAATAAAAACTATAAAGTAGTTTAACTTAAAGTTTATGAAAAAATAACGTAAAATAAAGAAAACAAGACTTAAAATTAAAAATTTAATATTTATCTAGAAGAATATATTAATTCTCCCTAAAAAGAAATAAATTAAAGTAATAATAACGAATGTAAGTTAAACTACTTTTAAAATTTTAATTTAAAATGTAATAAAATTAAAATTATACTTTTTATATTCCAAAACAAAATGCATTATAGTCTAAATTAAACTAGTAAATTGAAAATGAAAGTGAAACTCATTTTAAATTCAAAAACAAAGAAAAATTTAAAATTCAAGTTTCTACAAGTTTTGCTTTTAGCATACATTTGTCTTTTCACATCCACGCGTTTGTCTTTTGAAACACAAGGTTGTCTTTTATCACAATTTTCACATCCACGCGTTTGTCTTTTGAAACACAAGGTTGTCTTTTATCACAATTTTCAAGTTTTCACACGTTTATCTTTTCAAACACAAGGATTCATAGTTTAAAAAAAGGCGAGAAATTTGAAATTCTAGTTTCCACACGTTTCTCTTTTCAAACACCAAGGTTTATAGTTTTGTTTATTTAAGTTTCGACTAAATCACACACCAATCTCCTCTAATATGCCTCATTGATCGTAGCTCCCAAATTCTTCCATCAAAACATCTCTCCTTTATCTCTTCTTGATCGTCGCCCACTCATTTTTTCTCCTCATTGGTAAGATTTTCTATCTTGATCGTACTTTCTCTTGTGCCCTTCCTCTCTAAATTTTCATCAAACACCAAGGTTTAGAGTTTTGTTTGTTTAAGTTTTCGACTAAATCACACACCAATCTCCTCTCATATGCCTCATTGATCGTAGCTCCTTTATCTTGTCTCGATCGTCACCCACTCATTTCTCCTCTTCATTGGTAAGATTTTCTATCTCGATCGTACTTTCTCGTGTCCTCCCTCTCTAAATTTTCATCTCTCGTCCATCTCTCTCACTCTTCTCTCTCTCTCTTTCCTCTCCGCTCTAGTCTACGTTTCCTCTCATCTTAGTCTACTCTCTTCCCTCCTCTTCATTTTCCCTCTCTCTCTCTCTCTCCCTTTCTTCCTCACCTTTTCCCTCTCTCTCACTTGCGCTCCCCACTCTCTCTCTCACTTGCCGCGGCCTCCCCCCCCTCTCTCTCTCCCCTCCCCTCTCTCTCTCTCTCCCCCCCTCTCTCCCTCTCGTTGCCGCGGCAGCGGCCTCCCCCTCTCTCTCTCTCTCTCCCCCCTCTCTCTCTCTCTCTCTCTCTCCCCCCTCCCTCTCTTTCGCTGCCGCGGCAGCGGCCCCCCCTCTCTCTCTCTCTCTCCCCCCTCTCTCTCGCTGCGCCTCCCCCTCTTCTCTCTCTCCCTCCCCCCCCTCTTCTCTCTCTCCCCCCCCACCTCCCACGGTAGCGGCCTCCCCCCTGTCTCTCTCTCCCCCCCTCCTCTCTCGCTGCCACAGCAGCGGCCCCCCCTACTCTCTCTCTCTCCCTCCCCCTCTCTCTCGCTCTCGCATCCCCCCCTTCTCTCTCTCCCCCCCGCTCCTCTCTCGCTGCCGCGGCAACGGCCCCCCCCTCTCTCTCTCCCCTCCCCTCCCCTCCCTCTCCCCCCCCTCTCTCTCTCTCCCCCCCCTCTCTCTCGCTACCCCCCCTTATCTCTCTCCCCCCCCCTCCTCTCTCGCTGCCGCGGCAGCGGCCCCCCCTCTCTCTTCCCTCTCCCCCCCCGCGGCCCCCCCCTCCTCTCTCTCTCTCCCTCCCCCTCTCTCTCGCTCTCGCATCCCCCCCCTTCTCTCTCTCCCCCCCCTCCTCTCTCGCTGTTGCGACAGTGGCCCCCCCTCTCTCTCTCCCCTCCCCTCCCCTCCCTCTCCCCCCCCTCTCTCTTGCTGCCCCCCCTTATCTCTCTCGCTGCCCCCCCTTATCTCTCTCCCCCCCTCCTCTCTCGCTGCCGTGGCAGCAGCCCCCCCTCTCTCTTCCCTCTCCCCCCCCTTCCCTCTCCCCCCCTCCCCCTCTCTCGCTGCCGTGGCAGCAGCTCCCCCCTCTCTCTCTCCCCTCCCCTCCCCTCCCTCTTCCCCCTCTCTCTCTCTCTCCCTCCCCTCTCTCTCGCTGCCCCCCCTTCTCTCTCTCCCCCCCTCCCTCTCTCGCTACCGCGGCAGCGGCAGCGGCTCCCCCTCTCTCTCTCCCCTCCCCTCCCCTCCCTCTCCCCCCTCTCTCTCTCTCCCTCCCCTCTCTCTCGCTGCCCTCGCCCCCTCCCTTCCCTCTCCCCCCCTCCCCCTCTCTCGCTGCCGCGGTAGCGGCAGCGCCCCTCCCCTTCTCTCTCTCCCCCTCCCCTCTCTCTCACTGCCCCCGCCCCCCCCTTCCCTCTCCCCCCCCTCCCCCTCTCTCGCTGCCGCGGCAGCGGCAACGGCCCCCCCTTCTCTCTCTCCCCCTCCCCTCTCTCTCGCTACCCCCGCTCCCCCCCCCCCTTCCCTCTCCCCCCCTCCCCCTCTCTCGTTGCCACGGCTCCCCCCTCTCTCTCCCCCCTCGCCTCCCCTCCCTCTTCCCCCTCTCTCTCGTCGCCCCCCCTTCTCTCTCTCCCCCCCTCCCTCTCTCGCTGCCGCGGCAGCGGCAGCGGCCCCCCCTCTCTCTCTCTCCCTCCCCTCTCTCTCGCTGCCCCCGCCCCCCCCCCTTCCCTCTCCCCCCCTCCCCCTCTCTCGCTGCCGCTGAGATAGAGTTTGGGGTTTAGGGTTTGGGGGTTAGGGTTTAGGGTTTAGGAGTTAGAGTTGAAGGTTTAGGGATTAGGGTTTGGGGTCTAGGGTTTAGGGTTTAGGGTTTGGGAGTTAGGGTTTAGGGTTTAGGATTTAGGGTTTAGGAGTTAGGGTTTAGGGTTGGGGGTTTGGGGGTTAGGGTTTAGAGTTTAGGGTTTGGGGGTTAGGGTTAAGGGTTTAGGGTTTAGGGTTTAGGAGTTAGGGTTTAGAGTTTAGGGTTTGGGGATTAGGGTTAAGGGTTTAGGGTTTAGGGTTTAGGGTTTGGGGTTTGGGAGTTAGGTTTTAGGGTTTAGGGTTTGGGGGTTAGGGTTAAGGGTTTAGGGTTTAGGGTTTGGGAGTTAGGGTTTAGGGTTTAGGAGTTAGGGTTTAGGGTTTGGGGTTTAGGGTTTAGGGTTTGGGAGTCAAGGTTTGGGGTTTGGGGGTTAGGGTTTAGGGTTTAGGGTTTGGGGGTTAGGGTTTAGGGTTTAGGGTTTAGGGTTTGGGAGTTAGGGTTTAGGGTTTAGGATTTAGGGTTGTTATTGGTTAGGGTTTAGGGTTGTTTTGGTTTACGGTTTAGGGTTTAGGGTTGTTATTGGTTTACGGTTGTTATTGGTTAGTGTCTAATTAAATTTTCAAACACGTTCTGGATTTTTAAATCATTAATAAAGTAGATTATTGAGAAGAGACTAATGTTCTTTATAATGGTTGTTATAGCTTGTTTGCAAAGGAAACTCACAAAGGAGATGGCTACAAAATTTATTCCGGGGATGGAGGTGTTTTTATGTTGCAAAAGAGAAGTAGTTGCATTTGCTACAATCCATGAAAGTGATCCAAATTCTATTTGTCACTTTAGAAGACTTGGCGAAGATAAGGTGGCGGTTATCGTATCAAGGATTCTTAGTGCACATGTTGAGCTAAAGCATAAGTGTGGGGATATGGAAATCCTTGGAGATGTTATGCCCTATAATACTTCCAACAAAGCATTTATTGCATGGGACAGAGATGAGACTTATCCAACACATGTCATCAGGAATACAAAGTGCATATCTTTGGATTTTAGAGTGGGAGATATTTTACAAATGTTATCATTTACAAATAAGTATGTAGCAGAAGGTCAAGTCTTGGGATTTGAACAAGTTGAACACTGGACATTTGCGCAGATGAGAATTCAAAAAGTTACTGATGATGGTATGGATGATAACTCAATGTCATTGGATGGTCCCTACTATGAGGTAGGTAAGGATTTGAGATGGAGCATGCAATTTTTAAAGATTGGAAAGACTCGGCATGTGGTTTTTAATGATAAACATAATGTATACTACAACATCAAAGAATTGAAAGAATATGCCAATGTACCAAGCTCTATTCCTTCAGAGATGGATGATTCCAATGCACTCAACTATAGCACTGACGTCTTATCAGAAGTCGATGAGTTCATTGGTACCGAGAAAGAAAAATATTTCACAAGTGATGCCTTATCCGGGGTGGATGAGTTCATGCACATTGAGAACTTGGGCAAAGATGTCAAAAGTGTTATATCTTCAAGCATGGATGGCTTCATGGATACTGATAAAGTTCTTGGAGTCAAAGCAGGTAACTATGGAATTATGGAAATCATGCACGATAGTATAATGAGTGATGTTCTCTCTGGAGTAGAGGAGTTTCAAGACTATGGAGTTATGAAATCCATAGAAAGTGCATCAATGAGCGATGTTCTCTCAGGAATAGATGAGTTTGAAGATCATTCTGGACACTCTATCACCACTGACTATGGAGTTATGAAATCCATAGAAAGTGCATCAATGAGTGATGTTCTCTCAGGAATAGATGAGTTTGAAGATCATTCGAGACACTCTAATGCCACTGTGACAAGTGGTTCTACGATTGTATCAAAAGTAGGGATGAGATCAACAAAGGACTATTCGGTGTTTGACTTTGATTGTGAACTTGTAAATGTTACAAATGGTTTGACGAATGTATCAAAAGCAAGGATGACATCAACAAAGGAATATTCAGTATTTGACTGTCAGAGTGATAAGATCAAGGATGCAACATCTCATGAAAACAACGTGACAAATAAATCTTACAAGGAGAACTACACAAATCCAAATAAGAATGTACAGAAGGTCCCAAAACGGACATACAGATGCATGAAAAGACAACGAGTGCAGGCAGATCCAGAAAAGCAACCAAAGAGAATAAGAGTAATGAATGAAGATGTTATGCTAAAAGCAATGCGATCTACATGCTGTAAGCATACATGTATGCGATCCATTAACTTACATGACATCAAGGGTTGTAGAGAACATGTCTGGCAAAGGAAAGGAAGCAGAAGAAATGAATACCTACTCACGAGATTGTCTTGCTTTCTTGTAAATGATAAGAGAAGGCGAAGTTCAGGACATCAAATAAGGCCTCTTATAAATGGAAAAAGTATATGCAATAATGTATATCGCATTATTACAGGATTATCACATGGCACATATTGGAATTTGGCTAATAAAGCAAAGTATGGAGTTAAATTTAACATTCATGGAAACATAGGAAGGCCCAAAACAAGAGCCTCAACGATTGCGGCAACAGCAATTTTGAAAGATTACATTTATGAAAATGCTTTACCGCAACCCCACCTATCAGAAATGCATCTTCCGATAGGTTTGACCAAAAAAGAAGTATTTAACTCTATTGGAGAAACACAGAGGCAAAGAGGGCATGCACCAGCATCTTTTCATACTTTGTATACTCTTTGGAAAAAAAGCTTTGGACATGTTAAAATCCCAAAGAGGCAAAAAATGTCAAAGTGCAATGACTGTGATGATCTAAAGCGAGCACTTGAGAGTGCAACATCTCCAGAACAAAAAGAAGCTTACAAAGAAAGAGAGAATTTCATCATGGACTTGTTCGACATTCTAGAATAAAATATGCATTTTGGAAGGAGCAAGCTATTTCTCACCCAAATGAGTACATGTGCATTATTGTAGATGGTATGGATCAAAATACAACAACATTACCTCGATTCGTTAACACTCCACCTAAGCTACAAGGCAAATACTTTTTAAAGACACATCTATGTGGAGTGTTAGTGCACGGATTTAAGTTTTTTGCAGACATATGGATTGATTCCTTGCATCTACACGATAGCAATCAAGTTGTAACATCTGTTATGAAGGCAATTCACAATGTACATGCAGAAAAAGGTCGCCTACCAGCAACTTTGAGAATACAAGCAGACAATTGCGGACGAGAGAATAAGAATGTACTCTTCTTTGCATTTTGCTCAATGCTAATCGCTCATAGAATCTTCAATGAGATTGAAGTTGGGTTTTTGTTGGTTGGGCACACACATGAGGATATCGATTAGGTATTTAGCACAGTTTCAAGAGAACTAAAACACAAGGACATGGAGACAATGGATGACTTGATAAGAAAATGTGGGAGGCAAGTTGGTGGCCGTAAGGAAGGAACAATATGCTCAATGGTTGAGAGGATGTATGATTGGAAGAGCTTTATTCTACCTTTCATACAAAAAGGTGGTGATGCCCTGATTCATAGCGCTCCACACTATTTTCGATTTTTATTAAAGGATGAAAAACCAATGATGCAATGGCAACACTATTCTCTTGATACAAAATGGGAACCTGAAGAACCTTACTCTCTCTTAACTTCAATCCTGAGCAAAGAAATGCATCCAACATGGGCTCCTATAAAAGAATTCAGCGAGAAATCCAAAGGTGAAATAGAAGGCTTAAAAGCTTTTATTGCATACAAAGAGGAAATGCTCCGGAGATTTCCTGATTGGAAGCCCTCTTGGAAGGAACACACTACTGTTGTAATTAGCAAGACCTACCAATTGATAAAGGACCTTGCAAAAATGTGAGAAGATGATATTAAGGCAGAACAGCCTTTATTTTGGCCAAATGTTGGTAATGACTTGCGTCCAGCATGTGGTCTCTTTGAAAATGAGTTTGAATCGTTGCTCCCACGTCCATATTGTGGACCCAAGAAGAGAGAGTTTATGCCACAAATAGACATAGATGTCCATTGTTTTGTTGCAGTTCGACCATCGGATGATGAACATGAGAACGTGAAGTTTTGGGTTGCGAAAGTAGTTGACGTGAGCATGGATGACCGGGGGAGAGCTACAACATTTACAGCGGTATGGTATGAGCCAAGGGGCAGGAAGGAGAACCAAGATAACAGTACATTGTATAGTAGTTGTTTGAAAAAGGAATGGGTCCCAAACCATGAAGCAATTTCAAGACTTTCCACAAAGACAGTCATAGTATCCTGGAAATCAAGGTCAAAGAAAACAAAGAAGCACATGGGGTATGATGTAGAAGACAAAATAAAATTACCGCAACCAATTATTACGCACATTACAGAGTTCACAAAGATGCTCGCCCGGGAGGAAGTATAAGGAGATAGCGCAAATGAAGAATGCCCATGATAACACCATTCAAATATCGAGAAAGAGTGAAGGTGGTGGTGGTTGTCAGATGAGAGTGAATGAAGATGGCACCCAAGCGACAAGTGACGACAGAAAGGACATTCTGAACAAGCAAATGTTTGGATCGCTCATTTCTGTGATCATGATAGAAAAGGACATTCAAACAAGCAAATGTTTGGATCGCCCATTTGTACTAAACTCATTGTAAAGGAAAAATTAAATTATTGAAAAGGCCACAGGAGATCCTTTGTACAAAGACTCATCCAGAGCAATATTTTTTGTAAAACTTATGACATGATAATGTAAAATTGCAAGCATAGCTATTGCTATTTTTTGGAGTACAAAAGAGGCTTCCATCATGTCTCATGTGTATATAAACCTTTTAATTTCTTGAATATTCAAGAGTGTTATAGTTTTCTGCATTGAAAGTAAAAAGAGTCTTACAGGTCTCTTATGTATACATTTTTAAAATGTTGTGAATCCTCAATAGCATGGTTTTTCATGGATTTAAAAATTATAAAATTTAATGCAGCCTAGATAAGTTACACGAAAAAATTAAGATTCAACAATTGTAAACTCTCTTAATATTTATAATGGTCTTAACAAACACCTTTAAAAGTTACAGTATTAAGGAAACTCTCACAATATTTATAAAGGTGTTGACAAACACTAAAAGTTACAATAAGCCTGAGATAAGTTACACCAAAAAATAAGATTTAGTAGTTGTAAACTCTCTTAATATTTATAATGGTGTTTAGGAAACACCTTCAAAAGTTACAAGTGGACGTAGCAAACTCTCACAATATTTATAAAGTTGTTGACAAACACCAAAAGTTACAATAATCCTCTCACTGGAAGGCAAATCTATTTTCTCTTGTAATCCTAAATTCAACCCATTCAAGGGTGACAAAACATGTGTGCCTCAGGATCTATAGAACGCTCTAAGGTGGATGAAACCTGTGTGGAAACATGATGAAGAGAGTGCTCATGACATGTATCTCAAGTCAATTAGGTTCCAAGATAGATTAGCTTGGACTCATAAAGAGAATCTTGAGATAGTGCAAAGTGCTTGATTGATATTACTTCAAATGAACCTCCCTTTTATAGGTGAGGGTACTTACATCCATTTGCTTGCTCACATGTGGGATATCTCCTCTCCATGCCATGTGGCAGCTTACCCTTTGCTCATACCTTTGCTCTACAAGTGCTCATGGCACCACAACTCTCAACACCTCCCCTTGGTGCCATAATCCTTTGGCTACTGCAAGGTGGTCAGATGTGAGTTACAAATCCATCACCTCCCCTTAGTGCATGCATGCTACTTAAGGTGGTCAAGTGTGGCTTCTACATGTCAATACCTCCCCTGGGTGCTTTCATAGCTACTCTCAGGTGGTCAGGCTTGATTACAAAACATAATAGGCAAGGTTGGCAAGATTTTTGCTTTTCAATACATTCCATTGATGTCACCTTTTGGCTCATGGCTTGATGATGACTCGTTTGCTTCTTTGCTTGGTGTAGCTACCTGCATGATGCTTTGTTCTACCATATGCCTTGATGCTTTATGTGTGGATGCCATGCTTCGGGCTATGGTCATCTCATACACTTGTGCTTTTGGCATGCTTTTTACATCGATGTTTGCATTCATGCTTTGCTTTTTCCAATGGTTGCAAAGGTCTTACCAATTGAATTCTTTCAATATTGGCAGTGTCTAATTGCATACAATGATTCTAACTTAACAGGCGCGTAGAGCTTGATAAGACAATCACTTTTCCTTTTTGGAGCGTGTCCAAATTATTCTTGGATTGAAAGTTACGCTTTGTTGAAGCTTTTGTGAAGAAGAGGGGGCCTTGATGATGTGGCTTGGCTATTCACATGCTGCTTGCAGGACTGTGCTTGGCAGGGGCTGTGTGCTTAGGTGGCACTTGGTGATGTGGCAGTTAACTAATCCTAACCATGGTGAAACTGTACCAGAGTGGTAAATTTGACCAACCTTATCTGCTTTGGCTAACCAAGGTAAAACTTATCCTGGGTCAAGTTTTATCTGCCACATGTCATTTTTTTGTGAGCCTTAGGAAACATTAGAAAGATACCTTTGAAGATGCAGAGGAACGACAACTCGCAAAGGCGCACGATTTCTTCTGAAGATTTCGCGTCACGGTCTCGGAAGCGACGGCGAGGATTGGAAGCGCTGGTGTTTGTTGCTGGAAGATCGAGGATGCACAGGCAGTTGACGGCTTTTGCTTTGGCTTTGCATGCAGAGCGTTGCCGCAGGTGCGATGTTGCATACGGTCGTTGAAGCTGGTCGCTGCTCGTAGAAGCTTCGTTGATCACAAGGGCACCGCCACCGTAGAAGCAGCTGCAGGTGGTGCTGTGTGTGTAGGCCACTGTCGTTGTAAAAGGCTATGAGCCGTTTGGAGCTGCGTATGCTAAAGGTTGCGTAGGTCGTTGGAGAGCTCAGTTGCTAGGCGCCGGTGGATGGAGCTCGTCCGTTGGAGCTTCCCATGAGCTTCGCCTTAGTCGTAGAAGACACTACCACTGCTACTGCAGCGTCAAGCATCGTTGGCTGCCTGTTCGGCTGGCAGAGCTCGTAGTAGGCATTGGACTTCGTTGTTGCAGGGGCCTGTGAGCCTTATGCGTTGGAGGCATAGCGCTTGAGGGATTTGAGGCGGTTGCTCTCAGACATTGGAGTGAGACATACGTCTCTGCAGGAGGCGATCTTTTTGGAGAGGCATTTGCTTGGAGGTGGGTGTAGGTAGAGTTTTAGGCTCTCTCTCCCTCTCAAAATCTTCTCTCAAATCTCTTTCAAACACGAGGATCTCTCAGTAAATCTCTAACATGAACAATCACTCAAGAGGCATGAACATGAATTTGTCTCTCTCTCACATAAGAAATGCAATGAACGGAATTCTCAAATGCAATGGAAGGAAACAATGAACGGAACTTTTCTCTCTCTAGGGACAGAAATTTGTTTTCAATCTAAAACTAAAACTAACCTATGACAAAACATGTGCTCCTAAGGCAACCTACAACTAATCTAGGAGACTAGACCTAAGCTCTGATACCATGACAAAACATGTGTGCCTCAGGATCTATAGAACGCTCTAAGGTGGATGAAACCTGTGTGGAAACATGATGAAGAGAGTGCTCATGACATGTATCTCAAGTCAATTAGGTTCCAAGATAGATTAGCTTGGACTCATAAAGAGAATCTTGAGATAGTGCAAAGTGCTTGATTGATATTACTTCAAATGAACCTCCCTTTTATAGGTGAGGGTACTTACATCCATTTGCTTGCTCACATGTGGGATATCTCCTCTCCATGCCATGTGGCAGCTTACCCTTTGCTCATACCTTTGCTCTACAAGTGCTCATGGCACCACAACTCTCAACAAAGGGCTGAGTTCATCTCATCCTCATAGATGTAGTTAAAAATATAGAAGAGAAGTAGGGATTGATGAATTTTCTCCTATATAACACTTTGTTTATTTCAATTGGCTTGTGCTTCTTGGGGTGGAAATCTTCCATAACGAGCCACATGGGAAGATATCTCACTTTGAAAGTCTACTAGCTCTCTCCTATATGAATGCAATGTTGAGATATCAAGCTCTATCCCCGACATATCTCCTGGATGACTATCATTTATGTCACCGCCTATGTTAGTTGTACTTGTGGTGTAGTTAGACTACCACGTATGTTTTGGTTTGGGTTCACATATGAACCACGTATTCTAGGTTTTGACATATAGGGTATTTCCCTCTTCTATTGTATTGTTGTTGTGTGCAAAAGTGAAGAAAGGCTTCACCCTCCAACCTTGTGTCCTCTCTCTTTTGTGTGTTGTGAAGAAAGCTGAACTTGAGTCTCCTATCTCTCTCCCTTATTCTTTACATGGTATCAGAGCCTTGTTCGTGGTAAGGAGCTCAAGAAAGCTAGCCAAGTTTCTGGTGTCCTGGTAAGAGGACCAGTGTAGCTTTCCTATTTCGAGTTTGGGAGCAAATCTCTGCAGGTAGCACAGCCAGAAGTGCAGGAGTGCACTGCTTCAGATTGAGAGGCCCTTCGCGGTGCGGCGAGAGCGCAGTATATGCTGCGGGTGAGGGCAAAGCCCTCGGTGACTTTGTTTTTCTGATTTGAGGCAGTTTCGGGGCCCGTTTTGAAGGCGGAAGTTCTTCGCAGGCACTCAGAAAAAGGCCCTGTTTTTGCTGTGCGACCACCGCGCGGCGAGTCGGTGGAAAGGTGCCACAGAAATTGCATCGTATGCCTATGTGCAGAGATATTGGGAGTTGCAGATTCATGCCTGTTGCCAGTTGATGCAAAATCGTCACGAGGAAGTGACTGTGTGGTGAAATACCACTTTCGTCAGTGTTGCAGATCTGCCCCTGTGAGGCTCTTTGCAGAAGTTTTGCTATTTGCCCTTCTGAGGCATTTGCTGTGTTTACAGGTTGCTGTTGCAATTTGTGATTTGTAAAATGTCTGAGAATCTGTCTACCATTGTCAGTGAGAAGCTTGACAAGAACAACTTCCAAGCATGGAAGTTCAGGATGACAAACTTCTTTATGGGAAAGGGAGTTTGGGATTACATCAGTGGTGAAACTGCAGAACCAGTTTTGGGTGCTGCTCCCACTCCTGCTGAATTGAAGGCCTTTAAAGAATGGCATGAAAAAGCCAGAAAATGCCTGTATTGGCTGTCCGTTAGCATTTCAGATTCTATGATTGTGCATATACAGGATCTAGAGACGCCTAAGGAGGCATGGGATACATTGGTGAAGCTGTATAGCACAAATACCAAAGCACGAAAGATGTAGCTAAAGCAGGAGTTGCACAATGTGCAAAGGAAAAATCTGAATATAAATGAGTATTCCTTGAAGGTGAAAGGCCTTGCAGATTCTCTTGCCTCCATTGGAGCACCTGTTGATGATGAGGACTTAGTGTCCGTGACCTTGAATGGTCTTGGGAAAGATTATGCACAATTTCGGACATCCATTGGAGTCCGTGAAACATTTCCTGATTTTCAGGAACTTATTGCTCTCTTGCTGAGTGAAGAGCAAAGGAATGGTGGTTCAGCCACCTCAACTTCTCAAGAGACTACTTTCTACTCGAATACAGGTAGAGGTAGAGGTAGAGGAAGAGGCCGTTTTGGTGGCCGTGCAGGAAATCAGAACCAACAGCAACAACAGGAAAACCAGTCCTATGGAGGAGGACGTGGTAGTTCTAGAGGCAGGGGGAGCCAAAGAGGCCGTGGTTCATGGCAAAGGAACCAGCAAGTAAATAGCAGCACAGAATGCTATTATTGTGGAAAGCCTGGACACAAGGAGAATACATGCTATAAAAAGCAGAATGACATCAAAAGTGGAAAGTTGCAGCAAAGCAACTATGCATCATCAAGTGGGCATGGTGACGACAGAAATGAGCACCTTTTTGTGATGCAGCATATGGTTAACTCCATGTCAGGAGATGCTGCAGCTTGCAATGATGTTTGGTATGTTGATTCAGGTGCCTCTAACCACATGACCAGTCATGGTGAGTGGTTTCATGATGTCAGAAATTTGGATAAGCCAGGTTATGTTGAAACAGGTGATGATACTGCGCACCCAATTACGCAGGTTGGTAAAGTGCCATTGGCTATGCAGGATGGCAAAACAAAGTACTTGGCAGATGTACTTCATGTTCCAAAAATCACTAAGAACCTGGTTTCAGTTGGCCAAATGGTTGAGCAAGGTCTGCAGGTTAGATTTAATCCTGATGGATGCTTTGTTGAGGACTTGAAAAATAAATGCCGCTTGGTTGCGAAAGGCAACAAAAATGGAAGAATGTTCACCTTGGATGTTGATATGCCTGAGGTGAAAGCTGCTATGTTTGCGCATGGGAGAGGTGTCATTGCAGATATTGAGATATGGCACAAGCGCATTGGGCACGTGAATATACAAAGGCTGAAATCTATGCAAACGAAAAACATTGTTGCAGGTTTGCCTAAATTCAGAGTTGAGGGAATGCAAAAGGTATGTGAAGCATGCCAAATGGGTAAGCAGGCCAGACATGCATTTCCCAAAAATGCTAAGGTGAGCAGAAGACCTTTGGAAGTGATCCATTCAGATGTTTGGACAACCAAAGCTGCTTCTATTGGTGGATGCCATTATTATGTGACGTTTATTGATGACTACACTAGGAAGGTGTGGATTTATTTTATGAAGCACAAAAGTGAAGTGTTCAGCCATTTCAAGGCTTTTAAGGCCATGGTTGAAAAAGAGAAAGGTGTGCATATTAAAGTTCTAAGATCTGATGGAGGGGGAGAGTACTTTTCAGAAGAATTTTGTGAATATCTGAAAGAACAGGGAATTCAAAGGAAGTACTCATGCAGGTCTACCCCTCAGCAGAATGGGGTTGCAGAAAGGAGAACAGGCATATTGCAGAAGTAGGACGGGCGATCCTAAATGAGAAAAACATGCCTGATTATTTTTGGGCTGAAGCAGTAGCAACTGCTGTTTATATTATGAACAGAACCCCCACTGCAGCTGTCCATGGCATGACGCCTGAAGAAATGTATACAGGCCAAAAACCAGATATTTCTCACTTGAAGGTATTTGGTTGCATAGCTTATGTTCATGTTCCTGATGAGAAGAGAACAAAGCTGGATCCAAAGGCAGAAAAATGCATCTTTATTGGATATGCTCAGCACCAGAAAGGGTATCGCTGTTATAACCCTTCCACCCGCAAAATGCAAGTGAGCAGAGATGCTGTTTTTGATGAAATGAGCAGCTGGTATGCACCAACTGTTATGGTAGGAGATGCAGATGCAGGAAATGGGAATGATGCAATAAATGCAAAGCAGCAATCTCAAGCCTTGAGTGGACCCAGAGAGTCCTCTACTAGTGGATCTAATGCATGGACAGGGAGATTGAGATCTAGTGAATCGTCACATGGCAGTCCTGATAGTGTTGTGCAGGTATCACATAAGGGAAAAGAAAAAGTGGACCATGCTCCAGTATTTGATGTGTCTGCTGGTAGCTCTCATGTTGATGGAGAGTCAAGCGGCTCTGAAATGAGCCTTGATGAGGAACTTGGGATTCCTTCTGTTGTTACACCTGGTGCAAGGAAAAGCAGGCATGATTTAAAGACGCCTACAACTGATCCAGTTGTACGGAGGTCCACTCGTATTAAGTATCCAGTTGACAGGCTGAGATATGATGGGTATACAGCACATCACTATGCTTATATGGTCAAGGTTCTAGAGGAGCCAGAGCCCACATGTTTTGAGGATGCAGCAGGGCATAAAAATTGGGAAGTAGCTATGGATGAAGAGATGGCTGCCTTGGATGCAAACCACACTTGGGATTTGATGCCTTTGCCTCATGATAAGAAGGCTATTGGTTGCAAGTGGGTTTACAAAGTAAAGCACAATGCTGATGGGTCTGTTAGCAGGTACAAGGCAAGATTGGTTGCCAAAGGTTTTGCACAGACATATGGAATTGACTATGAGGAAACTTTCAGCCCAGTTGCAAGGATGGCAACCGTGAGAGTAGTAATTGCTATGGCTGCTGCAAAGGGATGGTCTTTGCATCAGATGGATGTGAAAAATGCCTTCTTGCATGGCGATTTGCAGGAAGAGGTCTATATAATGCAGCCAGAAGGTTATGAGGATAAGTCACACCCCGATTTTGTATGCAGGTTGCGCAAAGCCTTGTATGGCTTAAAACAGGCGCCGAGGGCATGGTCAGACAAGATAGGACAATATCTTGTCACTATTGGATTTCAGATTTCCAATTCAGATTTTTCACTTTATCTGAAAAGGACAAACAGAGGGATTGTGCTTATAGTCATCTATGTTGATGACTTGATTATTACAGGTGATAGTGATGCAGACATTAATGAAGTGAAGCTGCTGTTGAAGCAAAAATTTGAGATGAAGGATTTGGGAGAGCTGCGTTACTTCTTGGGCATTGAGGTTATTAGATCCCCGAGTGGGATATGGCTGTTGCAAAGGCAATACGGTTTGGACATGCTGTCCAAATATGGGATGACAGGCTGTAAGCCTATCTCTGTTCCATTGGAGCAGAATGTGAAGCTCAATGCAGAGACAGGTGAGCTTCTTGAAGATATTACTATGTACAGGCGCATAGTAGGTAGCTTGATTTACATGACTATAACCAGACCAGATTTGAGCTATGCTGTGGGGCTGGTGAGTCAGTTTATGCAGGCACCGAGGAAGCCACATTTGGATGCGGCTAGGCGCATACTGCGGTATGTGAAGTCCACATTGCATTATGGACTGTTTTATGAAGCTGGGTGTGCATTACAGGTACATGGATACACAGATGCTGACTGGGCTGGTAGTGTCTCAGACAGGAGATCTACTAGTGGTTTTATGTTTTCCCTTGGGAGTGGTGCCATCAGTTGGAGTAGCAAGAAGCAGCCAACAGTTGCCTTGTCGAGCACAGAGGCTGAGTACAGGGGTGCAGCAATGGCTGCATGTGAGGTAGCTTGGTTACGGAAGCTACTTGTAGATATGGGACAGTCAGTTCATGCAGCAGTTGTCATTCATTGTGACAACATTAGCAGCATCATGCTTGCTAATAACCCAGTTTATCATGCTAGAACAAAGCACATTGAGGTGCATTATCACTTTGTGAGAGAGAAGGTTCTAGCTGGTGAGATTGATCTTGTCTATGTCAGCACTGAGGAGCAGGTGGCTGATATCTTTACGAAGGCATTGGGTACCGAGAAGCTTCGCAGATTTAGGAGCTTGCTTGGTGTACGTGAGATGGATTTGAGCTTGAGGGGGAGTGTTGAGATATCAAGCTCTATCCCCGACATATCTCCTGGATGACTATCATTTATGTCACCGCCTATGTTAGTTGTACTTGTGGTGTAGTTAGACTACCACGTATGTTTTGGTTTGGGTTCACATATGAACCAGGTATTCTAGGTTTTGACATATAGGGTATTTCCCTCTTCTATTGTATTGTTGTTGTGTGCAAAAGTGAAGAAAGGCTTCACCCTCCAACCTTGTGTCCTCTCTCTTTTGTGTGTTGTGAAGAAAGCTGAACTTGAGTCTCCTATCTCTCTCCCTTATTCTTTACATGCAATTTATCTATTTCACTAGTAGCCATACTTATTTTTCCTTTCTCCTTCTTCTCTAAGCCCTTCAGACAAGCAAATTCATCCTTCTCGTACTGGGTTAACGGAGCTGAATTTTTCTTTCTCTCCTCCATCTTCCCCTAGTTCTCGGTAATCCATTCTTTGCTAGTACTAATTACTTGCTCAACGGAATCAATTACTTCAAAAATTTTTATGGAAATGAGAGAAGGTAATGAGAGCGATGAAGGTAACAAGAAGGTGGACCAAAAGAGGATTTGAAGAATTGGAGACCATTGACTATGCTCAACAGCAGCTACAAGATCTTTGCAAAGGCACTTTCTATATGACTCAAAACTAAGATGCAATGCTGGATTAAGGAGGCACAAAAGGGATTTATACAAGAAAGGCATAATACATATCTTGGAAGCCATACTCACTTTGTGGAAAGGTCTTGAACAAGCTGAGGAGATGCATTATGTCAGTAATCTTTGGGCTTTTGGATGCTTGCTCATTTAAAGTGATCTAAAGCATTTTTTAGCTTTGCCTTTGGAGCACTGTCTTGAATTTGACAGTTTTTTGGAAAGCTCATGATGCATTTATGATATATTTTGAATTGAATGCTATCTTTGTAAGGGACTAGACACTGCCACATCAGTGTTAAGACCTTTTCTATGGCCTCAAAAACCAAGATATATAAGCTTGAGGGAGAGGGTTTTCATACTTGGCAGACCAAACTAAAATTTATTCTCATGAAAAAGGGGATCTAGAATGTGGCTAATGGAAAAGAAAAGAAGCAAAGTACTAGGGAAGGAGAAGCTTTATGGCTCCCTAAGGATTGTCCAATCCTCTAGTTGTAGACCAAGAGTCCTAGCATGAGTGAGTCATAGGTTGGTTGGGTTGGGTCCATGTGTCTTGCCACATGATGGTGGGCAAGCCATGGAGCATCCCATGTACTACTACTGAGGGATGAGGTCATCAATTTGTGGGGGGGGAATGAAGGAAAATTTGATGTAATGGGGTGTACCAAGGGCTACAAGGCCTGTGTGAGTTTGTGTGTCACCACATGGTGGTTAGTGTGACCAGGTTTGGTGGTAGAAGGTTCTATTAGGTGTGATTGACAGATTCATGGGCTTGATTGAGAGATAAGTGGAGTGATTTGTGGATCTGGAGATGCTCTCCTTTGGGAGCACATGCATTGTATTAGTTTCCCTTATAAGGGTCTCTCCTGTCTTAAATAAACAATCTCATTGCTTCATTTGCTGATCACTTGCTATTGTTCCATCACGATTGGCAATGGAAGAAGTGCAACGTAGGGCAGTGGCAATGGTGGTGTTATGGATAAATTTATCCAAGGGAAAAAGACATAAATATGAGTGTGTGTTTGTATGTGTGGGAATAGTATAATAAAATATGGTGTGCATAGGGCCCAGGGTTGAGGTGGCAAGGCATGACCATGTGCCACCCTTCCACATAAGATGACCCATAATGTGTGATGTACATAATCCATGGTAGTAATATTATAAAATGTAAGGTGGCATGGCTCCTCCATGTGCCACCCCTCCACCTAGGCTACATTTAGTGAGATATGGCCCAAAGTCCATGGGAGAAGTAATATAAAATAGGTGGAGATGGATATTATATTGGGTTATTCCCTCCATATAGGATAGGCCCATGTGGGGGAGGTATAGAAGGTCCAAGAGTGCAA
Source organism: Dipteris shenzhenensis (assembly GCF_047967505.1). Lineage (NCBI taxonomy): Eukaryota > Viridiplantae > Streptophyta > Polypodiopsida > Gleicheniales > Dipteridaceae > Dipteris > Dipteris shenzhenensis. Next base: position 10,953,411 of record NC_141627.1, on the reverse strand, counting down.
GTTAAATAATGGGGAAAGTAGGATGAGGTGGCTAGATTCCTTGTGCCAACCCTCCACTTGTCCTCCTAGATGTTTGAATGTATTATAAAATTGGGAAGAGACCAAGGGAGTATCATAGACTTGGGATATGGGAGTTGATATATGTGGAAAAATGTGGCCAAGCGTTATCACACACAATTGAGAGTGCGTAAGTGCCTAGCCCACATGGGAGACTCTTCCACACACACCATGCATGTGGGAGGATGCATTTATTGGGAGAGACACTCTCTCTTGGCTATAAAATGAGGGGGCTATTTTTTGATGAGACACGCTCATTCTTGTAAAGCCTCCTAGCTAGTACTTTGATATTTCCCCTACCCTTTCTTTCAAATAAAGGATGACCCTCTTCCCTTGATGTCTCCATCTCTACATTCCTCTTCCCATCATGTACATGCTTCTCTTCCCCCTCTCCCTTTCCCCTTGTGCCATAGTCTTCCTCTTCATTCCCTCCCCTTCTAATCACTTCTCCCCTCCCATGATAATGTTTTGCTCACACATTCTCCTTTCCTCGATTGCCCTTGAGCATCGCCATGCTTAGTGTTTACCCTCTTGTCCTGATTTCTTTTCTAGTTAATAGAATTGGTGTGGCTGCTGGGATACAATCTCCACGGCTAGTGGTGTAAAATCTATTACTCCTATGACTGGGTGCGGCTCTGGGTGCGGCTCTGCGGCTTCTTCCATGTGTAGTTCTCTACTTTTGCACCTCCAAAATATGTGCCTTCCTTGTCTCTATGGTTGCAAAGCCTCCCTACTTCTGCGCTTCCCCAGTCGGCCCGCTTTTTGCTTACGGTTCCTATGTGTATTCTGGCTGGCAAATCTTCTGCTCGTACCAGTCACATCTGTAGAACTGCAACATTTGTGCTCCCTCTGAGCTCCTGCGAGCACATGCACATGTCCACTGTGTACACTTGCGTGCATCGTGGACAGATCGCGATGGGTTTCTGGGCTCCTGCATATTCTGGTCGTGGACAGTTTTTTTGGGTTTCTGCAAAACTGTAATAGATTCCGCACCCCCCTCTCTTCGTCTTCTCCTTCTCTTTCTCTTCTCCTTCTCCTCTCCTCTCCTCTCTTTTTATTAAAGAGTGGGATTTGAACCCAAGACCTCCCCCTTCACAAAAGGGAGACTTATCATTGGGCCAACAAATAGGAAGAGATGAAAATGTAATGATTTTTGCTTATATATTGAAATTTCGGGAACTTTAACTCTCTAATCGTGGGGAGTTTACTCTTGCTGTAAAAAACAAAAGTATTTCATTTCATGTGCTCTATTCACATCTCCTACTAGATCACCGATTCGGAACTTTTCCAAGTTCACTTCATGGATGCATGCCACATGAGGAGGGTGGATATTTATGTCACTTCTCGACGAGTTTAAGGATTTGGTGCCTGGCCCTCCGTGCCTTATGGCTACCAATGGGCGAGATCTCTTTCTTGATCTTCATGTCGATCTACAACAACTGATTATACAGTGCATTGCTCAAGGAGACGACGGGTGGGATGATACACCATGGATGATTCAAGGTGAAGAACTAATGATACGCTGGGAGGACTTTGATTTCAATTCTACTCATTGTACGGTGATCGAGCTACTTGCTGCTTCGGAGGTAATTAAAAGGGTGTCCTTCTTCGAAGGGTGGGATGCTCCCCAAGCTTGGGGGGAGATTTGGTGCATCTACCTATTAATTCCTGTGGATAAGCTCGTCTTGAATGGTTTATTCTCAATCTCACTGCAAAGGTTTCTAGGCCTCGGCTATGGTTGGTAATGTTTCAACCAAGGAATCCATTTGTACCTAATCAACCTTTTGTGCCTCATTTCGAGCTTCAAGTTGTAATTCTTTTTGGTCTAAAGATAAAGTATCAACAAAGGATTGCAAGTTTATTTGGTGCTGAATGTTTGGCTGAAGTATTGAATTCTCCCCACCCTCTCCTTCTACCTATCTTGGACTACCGAGAAACTTAGGATGTCCAGATTTTAGTCTTGGTGTGATGACATCTTGGATCCTTCAATTTGATGGAGCCTACAAACCTTCGACCAAGGCTACTGGCATGGGTGTGAAGCTCACTTCACCGAGTGGTGAGGAGTATTGTTATAGCAAGTCTGCACCTGCAAGCACTTGCAACCAAGCTGAGTACTCGGTACTCATTTTTGGGCTACAAAAGGCACAAGAACATCATGTCAAGTAGCTTGAGGTGCAAGGAGACTCCCAACTAGTGTGTGAACAAGTTAGTGAAAGGTGGAAGGTGCGGAGCAAAGCCTTGGTTCTGCAACATCAACAAGCATTGGAACTGTGCCAACAATTTGAAGAGGTAAAAATCTAGCATATCCCTCGAGCTCAAAATATAGTTGCTGATTTCTTGGCATGTGAAGCTTGTACTTCAATCACGCATGACGCGAGTGGAAGCACCACCCCAACAAAGCTACAAGCCACGAAGGAGGGTGATCATTTGTAAGGAATGCAAAGGTTGTGGTCATCATGAAACTAAGTGTTGGGCATATTTGATACGAGTTTACCGACTTCGGAAGATCATTAGATAGGTCCTCAAGGACATTGCTCAAAAGAAGGATGCCAGACCGCACACCCCTTGAAGAAATAGCATGGTGAATACAAGAACTAGAAGAAGTTGAAGGTGATGTGCAAGCTCTCCAACTATTGAGATTTGTCATGGCATTCTTGTTTGCCTTGATGAACAACCTCATGCAGCGCCGCGTCTCTAACCCTCGCTTGTAAAGATATTCTTCTCGGGTAGGATTTCACAATACACCAATCACACCCTACCCTGCCTATGTGTGCTTTGTGGATGTATCTTCACCTGATTTTCAATTCAAGCTACCTCTATCCATTGTTTGCCCATAGATAAGCCTCATTTCATCTCTCTCTTTTCCATTTTCCAAGCATGGCTGACATTCCTATGTTTTGTGGATGGGTTGAAGAAAATTTTAAATGAGTATCTTGTGGCCATCAAGTGCCGTTGTGTTTCTCTCAACTTTCTTGACAGATGGCTGTTGGTTCTTCCCACATTTCTAGAGGGTTTGGCTCAAGTGTGGTATGAGAAGCAAGCTAAAGACGTTCGTCAAAACTCACCAAGGTTGACAGCAGCGATGATTGAGTATTTTGACAAAGAAGAGGAGCCAGAGAATGTGTACCTATAGGTGGCAAACTTGAAGCAATCAGAAGGTGAGATAGAGCATTGATATGTGGATCGAGCGATCGTGCTCCTGGACCATTTAATTGCCACGTAGGAGGACAATGCTGGATTTTGAGCTGGAATGACTCAACATGTGTTGGGCTACCTTGTAGTAGGAGCAAGTGATGAATTTTGCCTCAAGCTTAAATGGGAGAATCCAAAAACTATGGTGCTAGCATATGAGATTGCTCAAAAGTTTGATAAAGTTCAGTCTGACCCCGCTTCAAAGAAGACGATTGTCCCTCTGCAATGCCCTCAATTCTTGCAACAACAACCTGGGGGGTCTAACTCAGGGGCATAGTCCCACCCCCCATTAGGGATGTATCCACTGCCTCCACCTCAAATGTATGGTCCTCCCTTAGATGCTTACCCTCAACAAGGTGTATATTCTCACCCTCCACCTCGAAGATTTCCCCAGCCTCGCCCACGATCCCCCCTCCTTTCTACTCCCTCGGCCTCTCCAGCTAAAGAGGCCCCCCCTGCAAAAGAACCCAGAGTCAATGACCTAGCCAAGGCCCTGAATGATCTTCGGCTTGAGATGGTGGGCATCAGAAATCAAGCCAACTGCCCTCCAAGAGACTGTGCTAATGTTGTATGCTACGAGTGTCACTAGAAGGTTCATTATCACACGGAATGTCCTAATATTCTAAGCATGAATCTTCTTAGTGAATCTGGCATTGAGGATTCTGATGTAGAGATCCTTGACCTCGGGAAAAGAAGTCGTACCACCTCGGACCCCTCTCCAAACTGTGGACCAAGCCACCCCAGGAAGAAGGTGTCCTTCTTAGAGCCCTCAGATGCTGAGATGGCAGACCCACCAACAGAGAAGACTAAAAGATCCCATAGGAGTAAGTGGTCATCCCTTGGATTTTCCCATCGACTCGGGGAAAGAAGACTATTCGGTCGTTCAGGACCTTGCTCATTGTTCTTTGAGCATCACGCTCCCTCAACTAATAGCATTAAACCCTAAGGTGAGACGTGAGCTGCAGCAAGGGCTCTCAACAAGGAGGAGCAAGAAAAAGGGAAAGGTACGAGAGGTCTCTTCTATCTCTGAAGAAATTTATCGGCACCCACATATAGTAAATCCATTGTATGAGTTAACTAGGCACCTCCCAAGAACAATTAGAGTTAGCAGGGATAGAGGCTGACAAGACAGTCGTCATCATAGATAATTGTTGTGTCAAAAATGTGTGTGTTGATGGGGGAGCTGCATGTAATATCATGGTGCCTTGAATCATGAAGAAATTGAATTTGAAATGCACAAGGCATTCCTCCACTCGAATCAAGGTAGCAGATGGTCGATGACTCGCCACCGTGGGAGTCATTGAGGATTTGCCCATCACTATCAATGGGTTGACCACCACCATCAATTTCTATGTAGTGGACATCGAAGATATAGGAAAGAGTTACCCAGCCATACTCACGAGACCATGGTTGAGAAATAGTGATGCAGTCAACTATTGGAAGATAGGACACATGTCTTTTGGTGCTTCTAAGGAGAAGATCTCGGTGCAACTAGGTGCCACGGAACTAGAAGAAGAAGAGCAAGACAGTGATACTCTCTCATCCTCGGTGTCTAAATCAATGGAAGGATCAGACAGGGGGGAGGAGTTCTCAGATGAGGAAGTTTACATGATGGGGTGTCTCCAACCCCACCACCTGCAGAAAAGGTAACAGCTAGTCCTCAACAGCTTGAATCTATGCTTTCCCCAGACCTCACTCCAAGTGAGAAAGATGAGTTTCTAGAAATGTTCAAAGGTTTCCCTGACCTCTTTGCAACTAGCTACCGCCACCTTCGCCATGTGACTGCCATAGAGCACAAGATAGAGCTGAAGCCTAATGCAAAGCTTGTGGCTCAGAAGTATTGAAGATTAGGGCCCCTACAGACTGATGCTTTATGCTTAGAGTTGTAGAAACTTGTAGAAGCTGGGTTTATTGTTTCGATTCACAATAATGAATGGGTTTCACCAGTGGTACTCACCCCAAAGAAAAACAACAAGTGGCAGGTCTGCATCGACTATAAGAAACTCAATGCAACCACCAAGAGGGACCGTCATCCTCTTCCCTTTCAAGACCTCATTCTTGAGAGGGTAAGTGGTCACGAGATGTATACTTTCTGTGATAGTTACTCTGGGTTTTCTCAAATCAGGATTGCTGAGGAGGATGTGCTTAAAACCACATTTGCCACACCTTGGGCGACATTTGCATTCAAAGTAATGCCATTTTGCCTCACCAATGCTCTTACTACCTTTCAAAGATTTATGCAGATGGTGTTTACTTCTTATTTCAAAGATTTCTTGGAGGTGTTTTTAGATGATTTCTGTATATTCTCATCATGTAAGGAGCACATCAGGAAGGTTAGGTTGGCCTTCCAAAGGGTCAATGATGCGAATGGTAGTCTCAACCCTGAGAAATGCACCATTGGAGCCACTCAAGGGAGGTTACTAGGACATATTGTCTCATCCGAGGACGTCAAGCTTGACCCCGAGAAGGTAGAAGCTATCCTCAAGCTCTCCCTACCAACAACCAAATGTCAGGTACACTCATTTGTCAATCTAGCGAGATACTATCACCGTCTCATTGATCAATGTCCTACTTTGACACGATCCATGAGTATGCTATTAAAAGATGGGGTTGATTTCTCTTGGGATGAGGATTGTGATCATGGGTTTGCACAAATCAAGAATGCTCTGGCTTTAGAACCCATTCTACACAATCCAAATTGGGGTCAAAGACTTTCTATATCAATCTTGGGTTTGGTGAGCACACTCTGGCAGGTATTCTTCTCTAGCAAGGGGAGGATCGGTTCATGTATCCCGTTCGATTTGCTTCTCGACAATTGCTCGACACTGAGCGACGCTATTCAGAGGCTGATAAGCATGCCTTGTCTTTGGTGTTTTGCATTGACAAATTTAAGCATTATGTGGCTGGAAAGTCCTTCATTATACTCACTAGCACTGGTCTTCCAAAGCAGGTCCTTCAATCACCAAATCCCATGGGCCGATTGGCCAAATGGTTGGCAGTTTTACAAGAATATTATTTTTCTTTCAAATTTGTAAAAGGGGGTTGTTCCAACTTGAATAATGCTTTGATTGATTTAGAGGAGTGCCTTGATGTAACCCTTGTAGTGGCCATAGAAGTTGGGGATCCATGGTATGGTGGTATCTACAGGTTTCTGATTGCTTTCTCCTTTCCTCCAAAAAGTACTAGCTATGAGAGAAAGAAGATTTGCAGAAATAGTAGGCTACACCCTCTTTGATGGGGTGTTGTACTATCAAGGCATGGATGGGGTACTAAGATGGGCCATTGATGCAGATGAAGTGCCTAAGGTATTGAAGCATTATCATGAAGGATTTTGTGGAGAAAGAAGATTTGCAGAAATAGTAGGCTACACCCTCTTTGATGGGGTGTTGTACTATCAAGGCATGGATGGGGTACTAAGATGGGCCATTGATGCAGATGAAGTGCCTAAGGTATTGAAGCATTATCATGAAGGATTTTGTGGAGGCCACTATGCCAGTGACTATATAGCTAAGGAGATTTTACATGCTGGATACTATTGGTTGACCTTGTTCAAGGATGTCACTTTGTATTGCAAAACCTGTGAACATGCCAATTCTTTGGTAGGAAGGATTTGCATCCTAGGCAACATCACCCAATGATGTCCATCCATCCGTTTCAGAAGTGGGGAATAGATTTTGTCGGGCCCTTGCCCATGACTTCCCGCAAAAAGAAATATCTTTTGGTAGCCACTCAGTATATCAAAGCGGACCAATGGCCTCCTTTGTAAAACCATGGGAAAAATGGCCATAGGGAATAGGAGCCAGTGGGATCATAAGGTCACTGAAGCTGTGTGGGCTTACAACATCACTCATAAAACGTCTATAGGTCACACTCGTTTTGAGTTGGTGTATGGTACTGAGGTAGTTTTGCCACTAGAGATAGAGATTTCAGCCTTAAGATTGGCACAAGAATAGAGGATGATAGAAGATGAACATGTAGAGGCCAGATTGGCACAAGTTGAGAAGTTAGGTGAAACCCGATGCCTTGCACTACACCAAACAGAGATCCAAAAGAATCGACAAAAGGCTCGCTTGGATGCTAAGATTCGCAAGGGATGGGAAAGACACTTTGCTGAGGGGGATGTTGTGCTATGCTTTGATAACAAATGGGACCACCAAATGGATAAGAAGTTTCTGTCATTGTGGACCGGTCCATACAAAGTCATCAAGGAACGTAGCGATGGGTCTATACAAGTTCAGGAGCTGCATGAGCCATATGGCAAGAAGGTGATCAACAAGCATTACCTCAAGCCCTTCTTTGTGCATGATGGACCTAGGCATGGGAATGCTGTGCATTCCCTACCTGGGGGGGGAACTGTTATTGATAAATTTGTTTAAGGGAAAAAGGCATAAATATGAGTGTGTGTTTGTATGTGTGGCAATAGTATAATAAAATATGGTGTGCATAGGGCCTAGGGTTGAGGTGGCAGGGCATGACCATGTGCCACCCTTCCACGTAAGAGGACCCATAAGGTGTGATGTACATAATCCATGGTAGTAATATTATAAAATGTAAGGTGGCATGGCTCCTCCATGTGCCACCCCTTCACCTAGGCTGCATTTAGTGAGATATGACCCAAAGTCCATGGGAGAAGTAATATAAAATAGGTGGAGATGGATATTATATTGGGTTATTCCCTCCATGTAGGATAGGCGCATGTGGGGGAGGTATAGAAGGTCCAAGAGTGCAAGTTAAATAATGGGGAAAGTAGGATGAGGTGGCAAGATTCCTTGTGCCAACCCTCCACTTATCCTCCTAGATGTTTGAACGTATTGTAAAATTGGGAAGAGACCAAGGGAGTATCATAGACTTGGGATATGGGAGTTGATATATGTGGAAAAATATGGCCAAGCGTTATCGCACACAATTGAGAGTGCGTAACCGCCTAGCCCATATGGGAGACTCTTCCACACACACATGCATGTGGGAGGATGCATTTATTGGGAGAGACACACTCTCTTGGCTATAAAATGAGGGGGCTATTCCTTGATGATGAGACATGCTCATTCTTGTAAACACCACACACCATCATAGCTCGTTTTCAAAGCTGTCCATTTCAGATTGATCCAAAACATCATAAATGAGCACCCAAAAACTTCCTCGATATCCTGCCTCGCCAGTCCCATAACCACTACTCAGCTTCCCAACTTGGTAACGAAATCAACAATAATGCACAAACATGTAGGAAAATCGTGAAACCCTACTCGTTTGCACGAAGTTTGAACCAAAAGGAGCAATAACGTCCTTGATTCCCACCTTATCTTCAGTCGTGTCAGATCTGTCGTCCCTGATCTTCATTTCATGCATCTCTTTAGGCAACTATTCTACGCCGCTAGTTCCTGCCTTTAGCGCACCCGCCAAACTAGTACCGCCCAATTTTGGTGCAGATACAGGCCCTAGACTCACAGAGGCCATGTGTCGCTCTGAGTTTTGCCCAACCCCTGAACTGCTCGAAGCCTCTCCAAAGGACTCTCCTGCCTATCTTTCTACCTCCTCCTGTTCCAGTTTAACCCTCTTCGTGCCACTGTCTCCAAGCTGCAAACCAGTCATTTGTCATGGAATAGACCAGAGCATCGTAAGCGTCCAAACCGTAGCACAGGACACCACAGTTTAGAAACACTCTGCAGAAAGCCTCAAACCCAAAACACAAAAAAGGTAGGAAGGCTAGATACATCCATTGCCCACGTGAAGCTACAGAAGGGCTCTTGGGGAGGGAAGGCATTGACTTAAGGAACACAAAGCAAACGTGCAGGGAGCTATGGAAGGAAGATTGGGTCGAATATCTCCCAATCAGGGAAGGGGGGGGGAGGCACTGTGATGAAAGCTGAGCAAGGAAGAGTTGTCCAGATGGGGACCATTCGATTGGAAACAGGGAGTTGAAAAGATGTGGGCTTGGGTAAAAATAGGGTTAAAGAGCAAACTTCCAACGGATCTGAGGGGGACTAAAGAGGGGGGGGAGGGGGGAGTGCAGGCAGGGGGAGGGAGGGAAACAAATGCAGAGAGGAGGAGGAGGAGGAGGGAGGGGGAAGAGAGGAGGAGGAGGAGGAGAAGGCAAACGTTACATTGTCAAAGAAGGAGGAACGACCGGAGGCAATGCTCTTCAGGCGGCGCATCACATGCATGGGGGGGGGCATAGGGGGGGAGGGGGGAGGGGATCAGGGGGAGGAGGAGGAGGAGGGAGGGGTCATCGCTCATTGGGGGAGGAGCAAGAGCAGGAGTAGGAGCAGGAGCATGGGGAGCAAGAGGAGATGGTGGAGAAAGGGGAGGAGGATGCTGATGATGATGGAGGAGGACGATGATGATCTTTTGTTGTGAATTTCTTCTTCTTTTGTCGATGTTGCAAAATGGGCAGATCGATCCCCTTCTACTTCTTCTTCTTCTTATGTCTATGTTTGCAAAAACATGGGATTTTTTGTAATGGCAGCAGATCTCTTCTTCGTCTAGGGAATGTCCCTGCGAGCAAGAAGACTAAAACATAGCAAGGTTGCTCTCTCCTCTCTATGTATCCTTGATGGAAGAGCACCATGCATCCTAGATGGAATTCTAGTATAGGATGCCATCTCAAAATTATAGTAGATCCTAGCCAATTGAAGAAGAGTATAAATGACTTGGTGGAGTCACCTTTGCAAAGGAGGTGCAAGGCATTTTGCACAAACAAGTATTGTTTTCCTTAGGTTGCTTGGGCAACGTCAAAGGGGGCAGAACTAATGCAAATAAAATTTCCAATTTTTTATTACTTAAACTAAATGTCACTATTAAACTAACCTACTCGCCCTATCTAACACAAGATTAGTCCAACCTAATGTTATACCATAACGTGACCTCGGCTAAACCTAACCAACCACTGTTAACTAGAAAAGAAATCAGGACAAGAGGCTAGACACTAAGCATGGTGATGCTCAAGGGCCATAGAGGAAAGGAGAACATGTGGGCAAAACGTTATCATGGGAGGGGAGAAGGGATTAAAAGGGGAGGGAATGAAGAGGGAGACTATGGCACAAGGGGAAAGGGAGAGGGGGAAGAGAAGCATGTACATGATGGGAAGAGGAATGTAGAGATGGAGATGGTGATGGCCAGGCGCTTGAACTCAATGCATCCCAAATAAGACTTTTAAGGAATGCTCCACAACTCTCTAGCATGAATGCTATGCAAGTTTCTCAATTGGCTATAGACCTAGGGTACAAAGGTCTCTATATCAAGAAACACATTTCTAAGGCCTACATAAACCAACTACAGAATTGTAATTTCCATGTAGGTACAGATGTCAAAGTGTTTTTTCATTTTATCTCAAGTCTATATAACTGTTGTTGTAGGTAATTGGAATTGTCTTTTTTGATGTAGAGAGATATGCGTTCAAATCATGCTTGAGTAGGTACATACCAGAACGAGATCCATTCAGACCACCAAATTTACCTATCCCTATCAACGAAGTGTTCTGGATAAAAAATGTGACTTTCGAGGTGCATGAGTCAACCATTATAGGTGCTGGCTTGGGCTTGTTTGTGCATGAATTCATCAAGATAGGGACTACTATTCTCCATTATGGAGGTGACAAGTACTCCTACAGAGACTGGAAGGAATTACGTCGAGTTCATCCAAGGCTAAAGAAGTACTCCATCCAAGAGGACCCTACTATCCCTATGAAGGATATGGTGCATATTGTTGGTGATGTTCAATATGGCAATGTGGCAGGGTTTATTAACAGCAATGGAAATACCGTATGCAAAGCCAAACGTTAGTTATGTATTTTCTCCTAACTTTCCACCTTGGTATGACCCCATGATGAACATAGATATTGTAGAATATGGTCATATTTGTATTGAATCCATAAATGATATACATGTAGGAGAGGAGCTACTATGAGTTTTGAATAATAACATTGTATTTCTTTGTGCAATCATTACTTATGGAAATTACTACTTTCTTTCTAGCTGTGTAAATTGGTGCATAATTGTTGTGTGTGAATAATATGCAAATATGTTCATAACTACATTCATAATGGAGTTTGACGGAGTGTCCCTCATGCCATTCTTTCCAATGGATTGTGCAGAGCTGGCATTGGTGCCATTCTCCCCACTGGGGCTAGAAATTGAGAGTTTCTTTGTAATCATGATTTATTTCAAGGCTTTCAATGGTGCATCAACAAGCTGTTATGTTTTCATCCTAAAGTGTATTTTTTCCTTCGCAATGAGTAATAAACATGACATGTAAAGTTATCCTTTTACAATCATGCTAGTCAGTCTAAACATTGAAAGTACACGATAAATGATTGTCATTGCCACCTAATTTTACATTAAATGCTTGTCATTGCCCATTGATTTTACATCAACTACATATCTTGCATTCAAATGAGAATGCTCACAACAAAGTGAGTTTCAATATCATTGGAAATTCTAGACAGCTATTATGAAGGTGTTTTTGAACACCACTATGGCTCACGAGATGAATCTCACTCAAATGGATTTCGAAGTTTATTATTTTCTTGATGATAACGCAGTTGAGACACTGATATTCTATTTATTATTTGAGAATGTAGTGTTGAGATATCAAGCTCTACCTGTTGAGATATCAAGCTCTACCCCCGATACATCTCCTGGATGACTATCATTTATGTCACCGCCTATGTTAGTTGTACTCGTGGTGTAGTTAGACTACCACGTATGTTTTTGGTTTGGGTTCACATATGAACCACGTATTCTAGGTTTTGACATATAGGGTATTTCCCTCTTCTATTGTATTGTTGTTGTGTGCAAAAGTGAAGAAAGGCTTCACCCTCCAACCTTGTGTCCTCTCTCTTTTGTGTGTTGTGAAGAAAGCTGAACTTGAGTCTCCTATCTCTCTCCCTTATTCTTTACATGGTATCAGAGCCTTGTTCGTGGTAAGGAGCTCAAGAAAGCTAGCCAAGCTTGTGGTGTCCTGGTAAGAGGACCAGTGCAGCTTTCCTATTTCGAGTTTGGGAGCAAATCTCTGCAGGTAGCACAGCCAGAAGTGCAGGAGTGCACTGCTTCAGATTGAGAGGCCCTTCGCGGTGCGGCGAGAGCGCAGTATATGCTGCGGGAAAGGGCAAAGCCCTTGGTGACTTTATTTTTCTGAACTGAGGCCGTTTCGGGGCCCGTTTTGAAGGCGGAAGTTCTTCGCAGGCACTCAGAAAAAGGCCCTGTTTTTGCTGGCGACCACCGCGCGGCTAGTCGATGGAAAGGTGCCACAGACATTGCATCGTATGCCTATGTGCAGAGATATTGGGAGTTGCAGATTCATGCCTGTTGCCTGTTGATGCAAAATCGTCACGAGGAAGTGACTGTGTGGTGAAATACCACTTTCGTCAGTGTTGCAGATCTGCCCCTGTGAGGCTCTTTGCAGAAGTTTTGCTATTTACCCTTCTGAGGCATTTGCTGTGTTTACAGGTTGCTGTTGCAATTCGTGATTTGTAAAATGTCTGAGAATCTGTCTACCATTGTCAGTGAGAAGCTTGACAAGAACAACTTCCAAGCATGGAAGTTCAGGATGACAAACTTCTTTATGGGAAAGGGAGTTTGGGATTACATCAGTGGTGAAACTGCAGAACCAGTTTTGGGTGCTGCTCCCACTCCTGCTGAATTGAAGGCCTTTAAAGAATGGCATGAAAAAGCCAGAAAATGCCTGTATTGGCTGTCCGTTAGCATTTCAGATTCTATGATTGTGCATATACAGGATCTAGAGACGCCTAAGGAGGCATGGGATACATTGGTGAAGCTGTATAGCACAAATACCAAAGCACGAAAGATGCAGCTAAAGCAGGAGTTGCACAATGTGCAAAGGAAAAATCTGAATATAAATGAGTATTCCTTGAAGGTGAAAGGCCTTGCAGATTCTCTTGCCTCCATTGGAGCACCTGTTGATGATGAGGACTTAGTGTCCGTGACCTTGAATGGTCTTGGGAAAGATTATGCACAATTTCGGACATCCATTGGAGTCCGTGAAACATTTCCTGATTTTCAGGAACTTATTGCTCTCTTGCTGAGTGAAGAGCAAAGGAATGGTGGTTCAGCCACCTCAACTTCTCAAGAGACTGCTTCCTACTCGAATACAGGTAGAGGCAGGGGTAGAGGAAGAGGCCGTTCTGGTGGCCGTGCAGGAAATCAGAACCAACAGCAACAACAGGAAAACCAGTCCTATGGAGGAGGACGTGGTATTTCTAGAGGCAGGGGGAGCCAAAGAGGCCGTGGTTCATGGCAAAGGAACCAGCAAGTAAATAGCAGCATAGAATGCTATTATTGTGGAAAGCCTGGACACAAGGAGAATACATGCTATAAAAAGCAGAATGACATCAAAAGTGGAAAGTTGCAGCAAAGCAACTATGCATCATCAAGTGGGCATGGTGACGACAGAAATGAGCACCTTTTTGTGATGCAGCATATGGTTAACTCCATGTCAGGAGATGCTGCAGCTTGCAATGATGTTTGGTATGTTGATTCAGGTGCCTCTAACCACATGACCAGTCATGGTGAGTGGTTTCATGATGTCAGAAATTTGGATAAGCCAGGTTATGTTGAAACAGGTGATGATACTGCGCACCCAATTACGCAGGTTGGTAAAGTGCCATTGGCTATGCAGGATGGCAAAACGAAGTACTTGGCAGATGTACTTCATGTTCCAAAAATCACTAAGAACCTGGTTTCAGTTGGCCAGATGGTTGAGCAAGGTCTGCAGGTTAGATTTAATCCTGATGGATGCTTTGTTGAAGACCTGAAAAATAAATGCCGCTTGGTTGCGAAAGGCAACAAAAATGGAAGAATGTTCACCTTGGATGTTGATATGCCTGAGGTGAAAGCTGCTATGTTTGCGCATGGGAGAGGTGTCATTGCAGATATTGAGATATGGCACAAGCGCATTGGGCACGTGAATATACAAAGGCTGAAATCTATGCAAACGAAAAACATTGTTGCAGGTTTGCCTAAATTCAGAGTTGAGGGAATGCAAAAGGTATGTGAAGCATGCCAAATGGGTAAGCAGGCCAGACATGCATTTCCCAAAAATGCTAAGGTGAGCAGAAGACCTTTGGAAGTGATCCATTCAGATGTTTGGACAACCAAAACTGCTTCTATTGGTGGAATGACTGCTCTTACAGTTGCCATCCTTGCAACCGGACTGAATGTTTCTTCATAATCAATGCCGTATGTCTGTGCATACCCCTTGACAACTAATCTTGCCTTGTATCTATTCACAGAACGTGGTTTCCTTGGAGCCTGCATAAACTGACTTACCAACCCAACAGCATAGCTCAAACTGGCCTGGTATTTAAAGGATGACATGAGAGAGCCAGAAAAGTTATGTACTGGCTTTCTATCAGTATTTCGTATTCTATGATTGTGCATATTCAGGATGCAAGTACACCAAAGGAGGCATGGGATACTTGGGCAAAAATGTACAGCACAAATACGCAAGCCAGTAAAATGCAGCTCAAACAGGAGTTGCACAATGTGCAGAGAGAAAATTTGAGCATCAATGACTACCACATGCATGGGGGAAAGCAGAGAGAGGAGGGAGGAGGAGGAGGAGGAGGAGGAGGAGGAGGGAGGAGGAGAGGGAGAGGATGGGTTGCAAGGTTGGAGGAGAGGGGAGGAGTTGCAAGGTTAGGACATGCTTTTGGACATGGAGTGCAAGGAAGCATGGACACTTGAGGATAATTGCTTGGAATACCAAAGTAGAACTCAACACAATGCCCCAAAGAGTGTGGGCTTCATTCCATTATGGGGTATTTATACAAGTTGGAGAGCTTCTCTCTCTGCATGTAGGAATTGTAACACATTCTCTCTCTACATGTAGAACTTGCATATAGAAGTTGCATGTAGGACTCACATGTATGAGTTGCATGTAGATCTCGCATGTAGGAGTTGCATGTAGGAGCTGCATGTAGAACTCGCATATAGAACTCGCATGTAGGAGTTGCATGTAGAACTCCCATGTAGAACTCGCATGTAGGAGTTGCTTGTAGAACTCACATGTAGAACTCACATATAGGAATCGTATGTAGAACTTGCATGTAGGAGTTGCATATAGGAATCGTATGTAGAACTTGCATGTAGAACATGCAAGTTGGATTTCTAAGAGGGATTATTTCTAGCCTTATGCAAGTACAAGTAGAGCTTTGCGGCTACTCTACACACACATTATGTACTACCTAAGTCCATGTTGGCACAAAGACAACATACTCCCGGATCCATTTTATTACCCGTCCTTGGGTTATGGCTAATTGCGAGCACGTACCTGGGTTGCCATGCTTTTAGTCCAGTAGCTATGGAACTTGTGTCATGCCAGTCGATCCTGCTGTAAAGCCTTGGCACCATACAATTTTTGCTCAATTTCCAGGTAGCCTATATCCACCATTTGCTCGAACAAAGATATGTGGCATGCTTCTAAGAAGATCACTCTTTGATAGAGTCAGCTTGTAATCAGAGCATCGACCCTTTCATTGGGATTGAAATTGAGTGGAGGAAAATGGGAATCGAGGTAACATGGGACATCCAGAATGAATTCCAATGTTTTACATAATATAGCACTTAAGCAAAGGAAGCAATCAATGTTGTTGCACATTATTTGCTCATGCTGCTGAAGTGCTCGGACCATTGTGCCTTGGATATTCCTTTCGACACTAGAGTATGGTTCGATCATTGGCCAATTAATGGTTCGATTCTCATCCAAAGTGTGTATGTTGGCTTCCCATTTTTTACATTGTGGAACTCTATAGAACTTGGGATGGGTTTTGAGACATGGAGGTGCTCGTAGAGAAGATTACATCAAAGAGCTTAGGGCAGCGCCAATCAGGTTGTGGATCCAACTTGCTAATCCGACCTTCACTAATTTGACGCTAACGAAGGTTGGTAGGAAAGTTGTCCAGGGTCCATCCACCTCGAGTTTTCATATCAGGATATTTGCTCCAAAATTCCTTGATGGGGTTACTGGGAAGTGGTATCTCATCAAAATCATACCCATCATCGGAACTTGGCATGGGTGTATGAATTGGATTATCCAAATCCTGATATTCAAAATCAAATACTGTGACATTTTTTGCCGATGGCAAGTAGTGTTAGAGGTGATGATGGGGCAGGGAGAGAATCTAGGGACATGGGGGAGAAATATGGTAGAGTGTTAGTTACAAAAGGGGGAGCAGAGGGGAGGGGGGAAAGAACTGGGCAAATGGTTTGAGCAGCTCAGTAATCCTCAAGGGTAGGATGCAGCAATACATGGCATGACTCTAGAGGAGATGTATACTGGTAGGAAACAAGAAATTTCTCATTTGAAAATTTTTGGTTGCATTGCCTATGTTCATGTGCCAGATGAGTTGAGGTCCAAGTTGGATCCAAAAGCTGAGAAGTGCATCTTTATTAGTTATTCTCTGCAGTAGAAAGGGTATAGATGCTATAACCCTTCTACTCGTAAGTTTACAGTGAGCAAAGATGTTGTTTTTGATGAGATGACCAGCTGATATAAACCAGTAAATGTGATTGATGATATAGATGCACAAAATGGTAATGTTACACCGAATTCACAGTAGCAGTCACAAAATATTAGTGGACCTGCAGTGTCCTCTAGCAATGGTTCACATACTTCGCCATGGATAGGTAGATTGAGATCAAGAGAATCTCCTCAAAGCAATGCAGATAGTGGTATAGCCCATGTTTGATGTGAATGCAGGTCACTCTTATGTGGATGGTGAATCCAGTGGCTCAGAACAGAGCATTGATGATCGCACAGCTTCCACTTGCTCTGACTCTGCCACTACCATGAGTCCTCCTTACCCAGTCGAGGACCTCTCCTATCAAATCATGGCTGCCGGAGAGATAATAGAAGATAGAAAGGGAAAAGTAGTGATGGCCACCATGAGGCGGTTGATGAGCCATCACTTTAAGAGCGGCATTGCTACTAATTGGCAGTATCAAGATGACCAAAAGAAGTAGGCGGTCATCGCCTGTGGATAGGCTGAAATATGATGGATTTACAGCCATTCACTATGCCTATATGGTCAAAGTGATACAAGAACCAGAACCCACTTCTTTTGAGCAAGCCATGGGAAAAGAAAAATGGGAGAAAGCCACGGATGAAGAAATGGATGCCTTGGAAGCAAATGCAATTTTATGTGAGGAAAAAAGAGAAAGGTATTATTGTGCTTGTCATTTATGTTGATGATTTGATCATCACAAGTGATAGTGATGAAGATATCCTTCATGTGAAAATGCTATTGAAGCAGAAGTTTGAGATGAAGGATTTGGGAGAGCTGCATTATTGCTTGGGCATTGAGGTAATTAGATCACCAAGTGGGATACGGGTCTTGGAGAGGCAGTATGGATTGGACATGCTGCCCAAATATGGGATGACAGGCTGTAAGCCTATTTCAGATCCTTTGGAGCAGAATGTGAAGCTGAGCGTAGATGCAGGTGAGCTTTTGGAAGACCCTACTATGTACAGACGAATACTAGGAAGTTTGATTTATATGACTATTACCAGGCTAGATTTGAGCTATGCTGTTGGATTGGTAAGTCAATTTATGCAGGCTCCAAGGAAACCGCATTTGGATGCGGCTAGATGCATACTCAGGTATGTGAGGTCCACATTGCAGTATGGACTATTTTATGAGGCTGGGGTTCAGATACAGTTGCATGGATACACTGATGCTGATTGGGCTGGTAGTATTTCTGATAGACGATCTACCAGTGGATATGTGTTCTCTTTTGGGAGTGCTGCAATCACTTGGAGCAATAAGAAACAACCTACAATTGCCTTGTTGAGCACAAAGGCTGAGTACAGGGGTGCAGCAATGGCTGCATGTGAGGTAGCTCGGTTGCATAAGCTACTTTATGATATGCATCAGTCTAAAGATGGGCCAGTTGTCATTTATTGTGACAACATGAGCAGTATACACTTGGCAAATAACCCAGTCTATCATGCTAGAACAAAGCACATTGAGGTGCATTATCACTATGTGCGGGAGAAGGTTTTACTAGGTCTTATTGATCTAGTTTATGTCAGCACAGAGGATCAGGTAGCTGACATATTCACGAAGGCATTGGGCGCAGAGAAGCTGTGCAAGCTCAGAGACCTACTTGGTGTGTAGGAATTGGGATTGAGCTCGAGGGGGAGTGTTGAGATATCGATCTCTACTCGTGATATGCCAAGGTGACCGTTGTGCATTTATGTCACCGACTTGTTAGCTACAGATGCGGTTGGTACACTGCCCATGAATAATAGCTAGATGACAGCTATCCTTATGTACTCTAGTTCATGGCTCAGTTAGTATGCCACCTTAGTTAGCTGAGTTTGGTTTGAGACCCACATATAGGGTTCTTCTATTTCTTTGTACTAGAGTTCTTTTGGCTTTCACAACTAAGAAGAGGAAAACTGTTTTTAGCCTCCACCTTTGTGTGTATTCCCCCATTGTGTATGTGAGAAAGCTGCAAGTGAGACTCCTTCCTTCTCTCCCACTATCTTCACATGCTCAGCACCAGAAAGGGTATCGCTGTTATAACCCTTCCACCCGCAAAATGCAAGTGAGCAGAGATGTTGTTTTTGATGAAATGAGCAGCTGGTATGCACCAACTGTTATGGTAGGAGATGCAGATGCAGGAAATGGGAATGCTGCAATAAATGCAGAGCAGCAATCTCAAGCCTTGAGTGGACCCAGAGAGTCCTCTACTAGTGGATCTAATGCATGGACAGGGAGATTGAGATCTAGTGAATCGTCACATGGCAGTCCTGATAGTGTTGTGCAGGTATCACATAAGGGAAAAGAAAAAGTATTGCTATGGCTGCATCAAAGGGATGGTCTTTACATCAGATGGATGTAAAGAATGCCTTCTTGCATGGTGATTTGCAAGAAGAGGTCTTTATGGAGCAGCCAACAGGTTATGTTCATGCTATTCATCCTGAGTTTGTTTGCAGGTTGAAGAAAGCCTTGTATGGCTTGAAGCAAGCACCTAGAGCATGGTCTGACAAGATAGGACAGTATCTTGTCACTATTGGCTTTTAGATTTCCAAGGCAGATTTCTCACTCTATGTGAGAAAAACAGAGAAAGGGATTATGCTGCTTGTCATTTATGTTGATGATTTGATCATCACAGGTGATAGTGATGAAGATATTCTTCATGTGAAAATGCTATTGAAGTAGAAGTTTGAGATGAAGGATTTGGGAGAGCTGCGTTATTTCTTGGGCATTGAGGTGATTAGATCACCAAGTGGGATACAGCTCTTGCAGAGGCAGTATGGATTGGACATGCTGTCCAAATATGGGATGACAGGCTGTAAGCCTATCTCAGTTCCTTTGGAGCAGAATGTGAAGCTGAGCACAAATGCAGGTGAGCTTCTGGAAGACCCAACTCATCTGGCACATGAACATAGGCAATGCAACCAAAAATTTTCAAATGAGAAATGTCTGGTTTCCTACTAGTATACATCTCCTCTGGCGTCATGCCATGTATTGCTGCAGTGGGAGTCCTGTTCATTATGTAAACTGCTGTAGCAACTGCTTCAGCCCAATAATAAGCTGGTAGATATTTCTCATTTAGCATGGCCCTAGATACCTCTCCAATATGCCTGTTTTTCCTTTCTGCAATTCCATTTTGCTGTGGGGTATGACTGCATGAATATTGCTGCTTTATGCCATGCTCCTGCAAGAACCTTGCAAACTCATTTGAGAGGTACTCTCCCCCTCCATCTGACCTTAGGCATTTTATTTGCAGGCCTATTTCTTTTTCAACCATAGCTTTAAAAGCTTTGAGGCCCAAACACTTCACTTTTCTTTTTCATAAAATACACCCAAACTTTTCTGCTGAAGTCATCAATAAAAGTGACAAAATAGTGACAGCCTCCAATAGATGTAGCTTTAGTAGTCCACACATCAGAGTGGATTAATTCCAATGGCTTTTTACTCTCTTGAACATGCCTAGGAAATGGTTTCCTTGCCTGTTTTCCAAATTGACAGGCTTCACAAACCTTATGCATTTCTACAACCTTGAATTTAGGCAATCCTGCAACAATATTTTGGGCTTGCATTGATTTAAGTCGCTGTATATTAACATGACCAATGCATTTATGCCAGATATCAATATCTGCAACTACATCGGTCCCATGTGCAAACATTGCTACACTTAATTCAGGCATGTCCGCATCCAACGTAAACATCCTGCCCTTCTTCTTTCTTTTTGCTATCAAGCGACCGTTATTTTTCATATCCTCATGTCCCAAACATCACCAAGAACCTGGTTTCTATTGGTCAAATGGTTGAGCAGGGCTTGCAGGTCAGTGACAGATATTTATTTTTCCCATCCTGCATAGACAAAGGAATTTTACCAATCTGCACAATAGGATTTGCAGTATGATCACTAGTCTCCACAAATCCTGGTTTTTCCAATTTTCTTGCATCCTGCATCCATTCTGCATGACCTGTCATGTGGTTTGATGCACCTGAGTCAACATACCACACATCATTTCATTCTTCTGCACTTGTCACAGAATTGGTCATATGCTGCACCATAAATAGATGCTCATTTCTGTCATCACCCTGTCTACTAGAAGATGCATAATTGCCTTGCTGCAATTTTCTATTCATAATGTCATTCTGCTTTTTGTAGCAGTCCTTAGCCATATGACCCATTTTACCACAGTAGTAGCATTCAACATTGCTTTTTGCATTTTGGCCTCTCTGCCATCCACCACGGCATCTTTGGCTCCCCTTGCCTCTAGAGTTACCACGTCCTCCTGCATAGGACTGGTTTTCTTGAGTTTGCTGCATATTCTGATTTCTACCATGGCCTGCAGATCGGCCTCCTCTACCTTTGCCTCTACCTCTTCCAGCATTTGAGTAGAAGACAGTTTCTTTTGAAGTTCCTCCTGAAGAAGATGCACCCCCATTTCTCTGCTCTTCAGAAATTAGAAGAGCAAACAACTCTTCAAAATCAGGAAATTTTTCACGAACGGCAATGGATGTCCGGAACTGTGCATAATCCTTTCCTAGACCATTCAAGGTCACAGAAACTAGATCATCATCTTCCACCGGCGACCCAATGGAAGCAAGTGCATCTGTAATTTTCTTCACCTTCATGTGGTAGTCATTGATGCTCAAATTTTCTCTCTGCACATTGTGCAACTCCTGTTTGAGCTGCATTTTCCTGGCTTGCGTATTTGTGTTGTACATTTTTGCCAAAGTATCCCATGCCTCCTTTGGCGTACTTGCATCCTGAATATGCACAATCATAGAGTCTGAAATACTGATAGACAGCCAGTACATAACTTTTCTAGCTCTCTCATGCCATCCTTTAAATGCCTGCATTTCCTGTTGATTGGGAACATTAGGAAGAACAGGTTCTTCTTCATTTCCTATAATGAACTCCCAATAGCCTTTTCCCATAAGGAAATTCATCATTCTAAACTTCCATGCCTAGAAGTTGTTCTTGTCAAGCTTTTCAGTGACAATCTGTGAAAGAGAATCAGATGCCATTACAGAACACTACAAAATATTCTGTCACTCCAAAAAACACAGCTTTTGCCTCACACGGGCAGATTTGCAAAACTGACAAAAGTGGTATTTGACCACACAATCACTTCCTAGTGACGATTGTGCATCAACAGGCAACAAGCATGATTCTGCAACTCCCAATATCTCTACACATAGGCATACGATGCAATTTCTGCAGCAACTTTTCACCGACTAGCCGAGCAGTGGTCGCATAGCAAAAACAGGGCCTTTTTCTGAGTGCCTGCGAAGAACTTCCGCCTTCAAAACGGGCCCCGAAATGGCCTCGAATCAGAAAAATAATGTCACACTGCGAGGGGCGTCTCAAACTGAGACACTGCACTCTTGCACTTCTGGCTGTGCTACCTGCAGAGATTTGCTCCCAAACTCGAAATAGGAAAGCAACACTGGTCCTCTTACCAAGACACCACGAACTTGGTTTGCTTTCTTGAGCTCCTTACCACGAACAAGGCTCTGATACCATGTGAAGATAGTGGGAGAGAGGAAAGGAGTCTCACTTGTGGCTTTCTCACATACACAATGGGGGAATACACACAAAGGTGGAGGCTGAAAACAGTTTTCCTCTTCTTAGTTGTGAAAGCCAAAAGAACTCTAGTACAAAGAAAATAGAAGAACCCTATATGTGGGTCTCAAACCAAACTCAACTAGCTAAGGTGGCATACTAACTGAGTCACAAACTAGAGTAGATAAGGATAGCTGTCATCCAGCTATTATTCGTGGGCGGTGTACAAACCGCATCTGCAACTAACAAGTCGGTGACATAAACACACAACGGTCACCCTGGCATATCGCGAGTGGAGCTCGATATCTCAACAGCAGCATATGACAAATTCTGTGACAAGTGCAGAAGAGCGAAATGATGTGTGGTATGTTGACTCAGGTGCATCAAACCACATGACAGGTCATGCAGAATGGATGCAGGATGCAAGGAAAATGGAAAAACCAGGATTTGTGGAGACTAGTGATGATACTGCACATCCTATTGTGCAAATTGGTAAAATTCCTTTGTGTATGCAGGATGGGAAAAATAAATACCTATCTGATGTATTTCATGTCCCGAACATCACCAAGAACCTGGTTTCTGTTGGTCAAATGGTTGAGCAGGGCTTGCAGGTCAGATTTAATCCTCATGGATGCTTTGTTGAGGATATGAAAAATAACGGTCGCTTGATAGCAAAAGGAAAGAAGAAGGGCAGGATGTTTACGTTGGATGCGGACATGCCTGAATTAAGTGCAGCAATGTTTGCACATGGGACCAGTGTAGTTACAGATATTGATATCTGGCATAAACGCATTGGTCATGTTATTATACAGCGACTTAAATCAATGCAAGCCCAAAATATTGTTGTAGGATTGCCTAAATTCAAGGTTGCAGAAATGCATAAGGTTTGTGAAGCCTGTCAATTTGGAAAACAGGCAAGGAAACCATTTCCTAGGCATGTTCAAGAGAGTAAAAAGCCATTGGAATTAATCCACTCTGATGTGTGGACTACTAAAGCTACATCTATTGGAGGCTGTCACTATTTTGTCACTTTTATTGATGACTTCAGCAGAAAAGTTTGGGTGTATTTTATGAAAAAGAAAAGTGAAGTGTTTGGGCACTTCAAAGCTTTTAAAGCTATGGTTGAAAAAGAAACAGGCCTGCAAATAAAATGCCTAAGGTCAGATGGAGGGGGAGAGTACCTCTCAAATGAGTTTGCAAGGTTCCTACAGGAGCATGGCATAAAGCAGCAATATTCATGCAGTCATACCCCACAGCAAAATGGACTTGCAAAAAGGAAAAACAGGCATATTGGAGAGGTATCTCGGGCCATGCTAAATGAGAAAGATCTACCAAATTATTATTGGGCTGAAGCAGTTGCTACAGCAGTTTACATAATGAACAGTACTCCCACTACAGCAATACATGGCATGATGCCAGAGGAGATGTATACTCATAGGAAACCAGACATTTCTCATTTGAAAATTTATGGTTGCATTGCCTATGTTCATGTGCCAGATGAGTTGAGGTCCAAGTTGGATCTAAAAGCTGAGAAGTGTGTCTTTATTGGTTATTCTCTGCAGCAGAAAGGGTATAGATGCTATAACCCTTCTACTCGTAAGTTTACAGTGACCAAAGATGTTGTTTTTGATGAGATGAGCAGCTGGTATAAACCAATAAATGTGATGATTGATGTAGATGCACAAAATGGTAATGCTGCACAGAATTCAATGCAGCAGTCACAAAATATCAGTGTGTCCTCTAACAGTGGTTCACATACTTTGCCATGGACAGGCAGATTGAGATCAGGAGAATCTCCTCAAAGCAATGCAGATACTGGTATGCAAGTATCACGAAAAGGAAAAGAGAAGGTAGAACAGCCCATGTTTGATGTGAATGCATGTTACTCTTATGTGGATGGTGAATCCAGTGGCTCAGAATAGAGCATTGATGATGAGTTGGGTATTCCTTCTGTTGTTACACCTGGAGTAAGGAAGACCAAGGATGTTTTGAGAGCACCTGGAAGGAGCCTATTTTGCGCAGGTCTACCAAAGCTAGGTATCCTATGGATAGGCTGAAATATGATGGATTTATAGCCATTCACTATGCCTATATGGTCAACGTGATACAGGAACCAGAACCCACTTCTTTTGAACAAGCCATGGGAGCCATGGATGAAGAAATGGATGCCTTGGAAGCAAATGCTACATGGGAATTGGTGCCTTTGCCTAAAGACAAGAATGCAATTGGCTGTAAGTGGGTTTATAAGATCAAGCACAATGCAGATGGTTCTGTGGATAGATACAAGGCAAGATTAGTTGTCAAGGGGTATGCACAGACATATGGCATTGATTATGAAGAAACATTACACTTGAACATATGTTGGATGCGAGGGACTATGGGAAAATGTCGCAGAACCTTATAAGGTACATCCAAAGTTTTGAGATCTGCTCTATATCTTGCCTCTCCACAAGTAGGACACTCTCTTGTACCCTTATGTGGTCCACTAAATAGAATGCAATCATTGATGTATGCATGGATGCACTCGTAATCTAATCCTCCAAGAGAGGTCACATGTTGCCTTGCCATATTTCTTGAGGTTGGTAATTTATTCTCCCTTGGAAGCATTTTACACAACAGCCTGCACATGAAGACCATAAATGAGAAAAAGCATTCAAGTAATTGACCCACTAGCATAATTCACCATGTTTGCAAAATAGACTTTAAAGCTTACTTGAGTAATGCATTCAAACTTGCATTGCTCCATCCATAGATGGTGTGCAAGTTTAGGAACTCAAGGGAGGCACGCAGAATAGAGAATGTACACCCCTCAAATAGTGGAGTCGATGCTATGGTAAAAAGATTGTCCTGCTCCATGCTATCATCCCTACCTGAGGATTGATGGACATATAAATCCCACACCACATCATCAAACACCTCCTCCTCCATGGCCTCATGAGGTAATGGCAGAGGGCTACCATCACCATCACTCCATGCATTCGTAACGTTCCCTCCTTAAGATCCCACCTCATATCGCTGACGCTTCGCCTCCTCATGACAAGCATAGGGCAACATATGCAGGTGTGGCACTGCATCTTGTATCAAATTAAAATGGGATCATAACTCAAACACATGAACACCCATGGGTATCTCAATCAACCTTAACTCTTTAACACTTACCATGTTTATGGTCGCATCACATTCTCCATACTTTGAGACATGATTGAGTGTAATTCTGCATGCACGATACATGTTTCCTCAACATCGATCACACATACATTTGATTTTTTGCTCCAACCACATTTCACGAGGGTGGATGCAGAGGGATTCATCCTCACTGAAGCTACTTTTTGAAGATGAAGACATCCTATATATATAAACAACCCAAAAATTTTATTCTTACATGAGTTGTAAATGTCAAAACTCTGTGGAGCATCTAAAAGCACGTCTAACACCCGTCTGTATTGTGGAGCATGTCTATAGGCATGTCGAAAATGTACTTTAGATGCATTGATAGACACGTAGATAGGCATGCTTTTAAACACGTAGATAGACGTGCTTTTAAACGCACAGACTGTGAGCTGATTATATAGTCAACCTTCCTTTCCTACCCACTTCATGGATTATATATAGGGGATGATCATGAAACTTTGTAAATACCTTTACCATGCTTAAATCCTGAAGCCTAGCCTCTATACCCTATACCCTAGACACTAGAACACCATATGCACTAGGGGCTAGTGGTAGCATTCACACAAGTGGATCTTTTCAGAGGCCCCCTTTATGAGGAAGGGTTCCCCCATGATGAGAAGCCTCCATAGGGTCTGGCAGAGATTAACAGGGGGCCTCATCCCTGATCAGTCCGCCTCTCATTTGGCACCTAGAGATCAGGGATTAGAATGGATGTATGTTTCTTTGGCAGATGGAGCAGATTACCCATGGAGGCAGAGGTGAGGCTTGGAGCCATAGTGCATATATGAGGGGCAGGGCAACGGATGAGGGATATTGAATTAGCCATCCTCAATTCTTTTGTTGCACCCTCAAGAGTTGCCATCAAATGATCTCTACTATCACCTCCCTTTACATGGCTTTACATGGCATATTGACCTCTTTACACCCAAATCATCTCTACGATGACCTCCGTTTACATGGATTAAATATCATTTCAACTTTTGGACAATGGCTATTGATACATCACTTATGAATTTGTGGATCCTTGCATAATGTCAACCTATATTTCCAAATCAAGAAGGTGCATCTTAGCTAAAAATATCTCACCATATCCAATAAGCATCTCTACATCAAATGATTAATTAGAGTTTTTCTCTCGAATCATGAACTCACCCTCATCTTGCACAAGATTCAATGATCCATCATCAGCATTCTCCCCCACATCATTTGTCATTGCCTTTGGAGTGTGGTTACTTTGAATGTTCCTGGACCCTGTTACGAGAAGAACTTCATGAAACTATCAAGCCAAATCAAGAAAACTTAGCCCAACTCTATTACACATCACCATCAAAATGTACATAACACAAACAACTTCAAAACCACAAATCTCTATCACATGAAAATCATATCAATTAATCAATACACAAATTTATGCAAAACACACAAATAGTTTGAGAGGTTCATTAGTAAGATATGTGCAAATGCCTTTGCCTACTGCATGAAGAGGCTATGTAAAGAGAGAGAGAGAGCAACAGCATACAAAACTCTTATGCTTAGTGCTCTACATATATCTATATATATATACATATATATAAAGATAGATAGATAGAGATAGAGATAGAGATAGATAGATAGGGTAGAGCATGCGATCAATAGAAGGGGTTTTATATTTTTACGAGTTACAAAAAATATACATATATAAGGGGTCTTTCAATTCAAAAAGTGAAAATTTTCATACATAAGGGATACTTTAATCATCTTAGAATTTTTAGAATGTGTGTATATTGTTTATAAAAGCCTATCGGTAGGTGTATTTTTTAATACCACTTGATTACATAGTGCCCCCCCCCCGGGGGAAGGTTGGGAGACCGTTTATGCTACCCTTGTGTCTGTGCATTAGCGGGATCGACGTGACTGACATGAGATTACAAAGTCCTTTGCAATTGACCATTGTTTCTTTCTAAAGCTCTGAAAGGTATTTATTGAGACCATCACTAAGTCTTAGACATTTTACAGGACTCTCATGGTGGTAAATTACGGTCATGTAATGTCATCAGATCCTTTTATATTTTATCTTACATTTGCCTAAGCTCAAAATGTTCAAGGAAGGAGATTTGGCAATGTATAATTCTGGATTCAAAATATTGTTGGGAAAATTGAAGCTCAGATATGACTCACCATTTTAGTTATTCACGCCATCCTAGATAATAGACATTCTAGATCATGGATCTTCATGGAAACATAGTGGAAATAGCATTAAGGAGTGAATTTTTTCTAAAACCATATGTCCATACATGAGGAGATTGGACATAGTTAATAAGTGTGGGATGTGATTCAACATCAGGAATTTTGATTATTGCATGGAGTTCTTTGGGCAAATTTTTACCTTTAGCTTCCATGAATCAAACATGCATTGAGCAATCAAACTATCACTAGTTGGCCAGTTCTTGGACAATGGAGCTACAGGAAGCATGTCTTTCAAATTTACTATACTCTCAAAGGGGAAATAACACTCAAAATGACTGGGAAATGCAATTTTATGTTATCATATCATAAAATTCATTTTTGTAGCCAAAGCATTCAGGTGCACAACAAAGAACAAAATGCAGTTGACTTGGTAGAACAATCACCAAAGAGATAGATTGGCACACGGTGTTTCCACACAATTTTGAGACTTTAAGCACCATTGAGATGAATCTATTCTCCACAATATTCTTGATAAATTAGATGTTATTAATACAATAAGCTACATTTGTGGACCTATGCCTTGAACATACATGTACTAGAGCAATTTTGTTAGTCACAGGAAAAGAAGGGGTTTGTGACACCTAACATGCCTATCATAATTCAATGGATGTTGTAGCCGGTTTTCAAGTTTCCCTTACACTCTAATGCTCCAAATAAATCCCCAGCTAGGTGTGGAGATGAGATCATGGTTTATGAGCTTGGAGAACCTATTCATATCGAGGCATATTTTATGATAAGCATTGCAGTAAATCCATTCTCAGACTGAGTTTTTGTTGTTCCTAGGAAGATTATCATACTTTAACAAAATACAATTATAAGTCAAAATTTAACTATGCACTTTTCTCAATGGATGATAAGGATAGAGGAGTGAATTAGAAAAGATTGGTCCATGATTTAATAATGAGTGATATTTTCGATCAAGTTATTAGACGTAGTGCACATCCCTCCAAACTCGGAAGTATTTTGAAAGTTCTATTTTTAGGATTTCAACTTAGTAATTAACCATAGAAGAGGTTGCTTATTGCAGATGAGTAGGAGGTTGAGGATACAGACACCTTAGCTGAAGGAAACAGTAAAGCTGAGACAATGAATGCTTTTAGGGATTGCAGTTACTATTAGAGCTATATATAGCTTGCCCTAACTTGAACTAGGTCTCACCTATATATGTGTAACTAGTGATCAATATGAATCAGTCTTTGGGAGTCTATTTGGTGTGTCTATTGTCTCTTCTTCTTCTCTCTCAACATGGTATCAAAGCTACAAAGATCTTGCTATTGTATTCTCACTGTAATGAAGAAAGACAGGAAGTATTAGTTGTTGATTTGATTACATAGCACTTTCAGTATCTCATCGCTTATTTTCTTTTGTCGATTTTGACATGTCTAACTTGATGTGGTTTTTTGGAGGTCTTCTGATGCAAATTTGAGAAAGTTGCTCCTTAGAATGGTAACCTCTTTTAACTTTCCTTAAATGATGATATTGCTAATGTGGTTACAGCCCCTAGTGATCTCGACTGCAAGCTATGGCATCATCATTTTGTTCATTCGGATTTTGCCAAGCTACTTGCTATAAATCATCATGATCTTGTGGATGGTATAAATCTCCTAGCTTGTCCTCACATGGGCCTCTGTGAATATTGTGCTCTTTGCAAGCATCATTGAAAAACCTTTCATGCATCTACTTCAACTCATTCATATGCTTTATTGGATCTTGTTCACATTGATATATGTGGACCTTTTCCTACATCCAAGTCTTTCTACAAGTATTTTATCACTTTCATTGACGATTGGTCAAGATATACAACTGCATTTCTCTTGCGACATAAGTCATAGGCCTTATCAGTATTCAAGCAATATAAAATTGTTGCGGAACTTCATATTGGTTTTCGGATCAAGACCCTTCGTAGTGGACAATGGTGGAGAATATATTTCTAATCTTTTTAATGATTATTGCATTGAGTGTGGCATTCATCGTGAATATACTGTTCCAAACTCTACTCAACAAAATGCTCATGCAGAGTGTAAGAATCGCACTTCTCTTGATGCTATGTGATGTATGCTCCTTCATTCTGGATTATCTTGAAGCTTTTGGACAGAAGCACTTGTGACAGCCATCTTTGTGCAAAATCATATTCCTACAACTGCACCTTCTGATCAGATACCAATCACAGCTTCGACAAGGGAGACTTCTTCTGTATCAAATTTTCAAACTTTTGGTTGCATTGCTTATATTCATGTACCAAAAGAGATATGAAAAAAGCTAGATCTTCCTAGCAAAAAGGTCATATTCATTGGATATTCTCTAAATTCTAAAGGTTATAAATTCTATGATCCCTCTTCTAAAAAGGTGATTATCAATTGTGATGCCATATTCAATGAGCAGTTAATGGGAGGGACATGGTCTACCGAGGATGCAGAGGACACTAAGTCCTTACTTTCTGCCTTTCCTTTTCTATTTAATAATGATTCCACTTCTGATGTCATTACTACTCATTCATCTGATGGCATCACTGCTTCTCCATCTGCAGAGCAATGTGTTGACAATATTGATTTGCATCCTGCACATACACAGGCCTCTGATGATAGCGTTGATATTTATGTTGATCTGCCTATTGATTTTGAACATTGTTGTATTCATGATTGTGTTAATGACTTTGAAATCATTGATCATGCAATGGTTGATCTTTTGGGATATACAGATGCAGATTGGGCAAGCTTTCACTTCTCTATGTGGTCTACAAGTGGTAATTGCTTCTTTTTCAATGGTTGCTTGGTCTCTTGGGCAAGTAAGAAGCAACATTATGTTGTTGTTTCTACCATAGAATGTGAGTATGTAGCGGCTTCTCTAGTAGCTCGAGAATTGGTTTGGATGTGATAATTTCTTACAGATATTGGTCATCCTCCATCATCCAGTACTCCTCTCAGATGTGATAATCAAAGTGCAATAAGTCTAGCTAAAGACTATGTTCAACATAACAAATCCAAACATATTGTTGTTCATTACCATTATGTCAGACATGAAGTGAACAAAGGGATCATAATGATTGCACATTGTCCCACTTCTCAGATGATTGCAGATATTCTCACTAACGGACTTAGTGAGGCACGCTTCACAATGCTATGATTAGAACCTGGAGTTCTTGCAGCTTCTCTCTTCTAAGATTAACACACCTATGGTTGACCTTTTGTATATAAATGCACATCTGCATTACATACTTGTAAATAATTATACAAATGATCAGCTTGTACACTTGTATATACGAGCTCCGATTTTTCCCTTGTGCTCTCCAAGGGTTTTTTCATCCATAGCTAGAGACCTTTGTTTGAGTGGGGGTGTTAGAGCTATATATAGCTTGCCCTAACTTGAACTAGGTCTCACCTATATATGTGTAACTAGTGATCAATATGAATCAGTCTTTGGGAGTCTATTTGGTGTGTCTATCATCTCTTCTTCTTCTCTCTCAATAGTTACAAGGGAAATGAGATTTTTTTGTCTTTACTAGAAAGTAAGAAAGAGGTTATCCTTAATGCCTAGTATGCCAAATGGTACACACATGAACCAAAATCCTTGAACACTCTATCTAAAACGGCCCAAAATGCCATGTTTTAATGGTCCTTGGGCTCCCAAAAGGAGTAATAATGTACGTATTTATAATGGTGCTCCCTCTAAAACAAATTGACTAGGAAAACTCAGTAGTACAAGACACCAACAAAGTGGAGATCAAAGTGGAGATCACAATGCTAGTTGTGGAAGGAGAGGTTGAGATGATAATTTATTCAGAACCAATGCTAGACCTAAATACAATTCGACCTCAACTTGCACAAGAAGTAGATGCTGAAACAAGGTAAAGAAAAGAAACCATCACACTCATTGACATCCATGTTGAATGCTACTAAAGTAATCCATTTGGAAAGAAATCATTTAAGATCAGTAAGAGATGAAATAGAAGACAATGAAACAAAGTTATTTAGAGAATAAGGCTCTAAACCAAGAGAATATACAATTTCAGTCAGAAATCAAAACACCTAAACAGGACAATCAGTAGCTATTGGTGGCTGATAGTAGGAATTTGGATGCCAAAGCAGAAGAATATTGAGTGGTGCTTCAATAGTTTAAGGCACAAAACACAAAACGGAATTATGTGTTTTAAGAGAGACTGAAGCAAAAGTTAATTTATGGAATCTCAAATTATTGCTTGGGTTGATTTGAGATAGAATTGATTTTCTAGTGAGTGACAAGATATTGCTTTAAGAAATGGTCATGTTGTCATAGAGAATCCTATATTGAAAGAGAAGGTGTCACCTTTACAAATAGTAGAAGAACAAGCAACCATCGTAACGGGAATGAACAACAGTTGCAGGTTGATGTGAATAGAAGAGAGGAGAACATAGGATAAGACACCCAAACCATAGTGTGAGTAAGCTAGAGAAATGTGTGTGACAATACCCAAGTGGCACATCACCATCATAACTTCATTATAATGCTTCATTAACCATGGTCAATTGATAGAATCCCCATAAAATTTGAGGAAAATGGTAATACTTGGAAGAGTTATCTTTCAAGAAATTAAAGCTATCAAATATCTGATATTGAGCAAAAGTTCCTGATCCTTTTCAGCATTGGCACATAGGCTACTCTCTTTTTCACAAGCCTGAGACTTCTTGGCCATTTTCCTTTTGAGAAATTTAGGTCTCCCATGCCCAAAGAGACATGCCAATAGCATTTTAACTCTTTATAACTAAGCAAAGATCATAACTAACCAAACCTAGTGACCCAGTACCAAATCTTGATGGGACAAACCCATATATTGTTACTTTGACCAATCCACACCCTCTTAAGAAAAGAAACAAAACAAGGTGTGCAAGAGCGTATATATTAATCATTTTTTCCATCATTATAAAAAATTACTTTCTTTCATTGCATTACACAATGAAGATTCTAACCCAAGTCATTGTCGTAGACTACACCACCTAATAGAGGTACACGGTTGAGTTGAACACTTAGAGTAGGGGTCATTTGAGGAACAGTCTTCTTTACTCTAGAGAAATATTTGATGGTACAGAATGATCTCCCCAATCCTCATGGATCCCTCTCCCACAAGGCATACGGAACCTACTAGTGACCAGCCACTATATCAGAATGTTTTTTCCTAAATTAGACATAGCGAGGACATAGCGAGCCCCTTTCGGATCCTTCCACCGTAGAACTCAGAGGCTAGTACCCTTTCCATGATCTTGAGTATAATTAAGCATTCTTGACACTCTCTCATTTTTGAGCTTAGGTTGGGGAGCCTTGAGAATGTAAGGACTAGGCAAGACAGGGCATCGCCTAGAGTATTTGTTTCATATTGAGCGGCTTCTACTCTTTGGCTTTTATAGGCAGACCTACCCTTGCCTCATAGAACTTCGATAGAGCCTTCTATGAGTGGCCGTAGGATGGGGGCACTGATGGATCCATGCAGTTTAAAAGGATGTCCTTGTAAATATGAAGCTTGTATGCAAAGATTAAATCCTTTTCATTTCCTTTTCGCTTTCCTTGGGTATTCTTGGGGTAGTTTCGATAGTGGGTATGCTACAGACAATATGCACGCTGAAGACATTCTGGAATTCAATCCTTCTAGAACGGAATAATTTAAAATCATATGATTTTCATGTTATGCGCTATCTTTGATGAATGCGTTATCGGCTCAAACATTAGAGCCCACTCCCATTTCCTCTTTTATGTAGCATCGTGTCAAACTAATGAAATGCCATGTCCGCTAATTTTGCACAATCGTTTCAATCAGCTTTTAATTTAGTTAGTTCCGCTAAAAGAGAATCAAACCTTTAGCTTATGGTACTGTAGAACATCATTCTCATAAGAGATTGGCCTAAGAAACCAAGGGCTATTTGCTATTAGGAGGGGGGCAACAAGGATGTGAACAATTGCTTGAGAAAAGAATGTGCTAGAAATACCAAAAGAGCAGATTCTTAGGGACCCACACATAGAGGAAGGAATTCGAGATATTGATTCGCAAATGTACATGCACGAAGAAATTGACGGAGTGCTTAATTGGTGTAAGGCAAGGTTGTTTAGTGAAAATAAAAAAGGTAGGTTTTGTTGTGAATGCGTTATATCCCTTGTTAAGCAAATGTACATGCACGAAGAAATTGACGGAGTGCTTAATTGGTGTAAGGCAAGGTGGTTTAGTGAAGATAAAAAAGGTAGGTTTTGGTGTGAATTCGTTATATCCCTTGTTAAGCAACTGTTCATTAGAGAGGTTCGATCCGGGCCCGGACCGAGGGCAGGGAGGGCCTGGTTCTTGACCACTCCGGCTACCACGGGTGGTTGTGACTCAAGGCAGCTTTTCTCAATATGTAGTGGATTCTCTGCCTCGCCGCCGCCTTTTAGTCATTCGCCTCTCCCTTGCTGCTTAAGCTGCTTAGCAGGCCATTGCATGTAGGTCAAACAACATGCTTTGACGATTCCCGGCAGCATATAAGAAGTGTGGACGATCGACCCGCCCTTACCTCTCAGCCCCCAGCTTCTCTGTCCCAATATCTTCTACAATGAAGGAGAGGTAGACGCGGTTAAACGATGATCACTCCACGCTAGCCTGGTAGTACGGCTGCACAGGAGCACGGCGGACGCCTTTGCAACCGTCTGAGCTTCGCAAGCGTCTAGCGATTCATGGCGGCGAATTCCTAATTAGCACCTTCTGATATATGTTTTATAATGGAGTTGTGTACGGATGGCATACGTCCCGTATCTGTGATTGCAAACTGATCCAGGAGAACCTTAATACAACTTGGTCCAGACTCTGCGTGATTGCTACGTCCTACCTTGATGATCAGGGGAGAGGTTTACGCGAGATCGATCGACGTGAGCTAAAGGATGCTACTGGTGCGTTCAGTAGGGAAAGAGGCTGGTGCGTTCAGTAGGGAAAGAGGCTGCAAGACATGGAAAGAAGCAGAAGTCCGCTTGTTCGAGTAATGTTTATGAGCAATGTTTATGAGGCTTAGCTAGATCCATGAGCTTTCTAACAACGACATGGTCATTATGAGCCTCTCTGTGTCCATAGAGGCTCCCTAATGACCACATGGTAAGATTTGATGTCCATGAGGTATCCATGGAGGTCACCAAGAGCTCCGTGATGAACACATGGTCCTTATTTGAGGTTCATGCAGGTCACCCCCATGGAGATCAACATTTGAGCTCATTGGATCTCCATGGCCCTTCTGAAGTCTAATGGCCACATGATCCTTAGGGAGCTCTTAAATCTCCTATGTGCTCTAGAGTTCACGTCAATAGAGGCCCGTGAGCCTCCTTCCAATGGACATGGTCGTGAGAAGGAGGCTCAACTTTTAGGGCTGTCAATTGTTGACCATCTTATAAGAGCTTCAGGCCCATGGAGATCGAGCAAGTCCTTGATCACGACGAGGTTGTTATGAGTGCATGTGCTCAACAGGTAATGTTCATGGAGCTCACCTCCATGGACATCTACCATGGTCCTTCAGCTAAATGATATCTACGTGGTTTTTATGAGGCAATGTGCTCAACAGCTAATGCTAATGGAGGATATCCACTATTGATCACATAAACTCGTAACAATGGTCACACATGTGGTCATTAGAGAGCTCATCAATGTCCATGGGCCTCATTCTAGGATCATAAACATTGAACACAAACAAAGAAACTCCAAAAACATATTCTTCCTACTAGGAGCTATTATTTTTTACCAAACTTATCTAATTATTTTTTTATGTCCTATACGAAAGTAGTGCTACTAATAGAACACAAATAAAGAAACCATAAAAACGTTTTCTTCGTATGATCTATGACTTTTTACCAAGATTATAAGAATATTTTTATATGTCCTCTATCAAGGTACTGCTATGCACAATATATGCAAGAGTTTGAAATTTGGAGGACTAATCAAACCTTGGGTGTTCTTGTGTTCTTTTGTAGGTTTATTTTAGTACAAAAATGGAGAAACATGTCCCATTTCAAGGGTATGAAGCTGGAACAAGAAACAATGAATTATATGGTTCCAAGTGGGTCATTTCATTTTAAACCAATCTCATGTATTGTGTGTTATCATGTTGTGTTGTCATGTTGATTGACATGTATTGTGTCTTTGAAGTCCAATCACATTACCTAGTTAGGGGAACCGATTGTTGAAGAGGTTGTGGGTAGTCTTATGCGTTATCACATAAACTCAATGCAACCATTAGTGGAGAAATTAAAACATGGGAAGTTATCCATAAAAACTTTGTGGGACAAATCATTACCCCAAATCCAAGGCTTAAGAATATATAAAGTCACAAAAAGAAACAAAAAAAGATTATAAAAAGTATTTGAAAGACCAACGGGTCTATAAGACTAAAAGAAACTCATGAAATGATCTAAAAGTGTAGCCTATAAGCGGGCATGGAAAGTCCTTTTAGCCACTTTGAAAGCTTTATGAGACTAAGTTGACCTGATGAAATGATCTAAAGGATAGCATCTAGGTGGGAATTAATATCCAAGTCAAAAACAAGAGAAGCCATAATAATAAAGGATGCTATTCCAAGATTATTTAGTGGTTCAATTAGGTGACCACTCTGACTTGACATGCTACTGTGGCATGAATTCACTACCACTAAGAGTAGTATTGTTTGATAGCATGAATAATTATGTTAGATAAGGACACAATTACTAGTTTCTTCTCTTCTAAGATCCTCATGAGTACTACTCTGGATTAGTCCTCCTTACCTCGAGAAATGATTGCCAGTAAGCCTAGTGCATAGAAGAAGAGCATGTAATCTAAGAAGGCTCAAAATATACAACAAACTCCATATGAGAGAGAGAGAGAGAGAGAGAGAAGGGAACATTCAATTCTATCCCAACGACTTGAAGCATAAAATGGAAGGTGTAGTGTGAGATTATAATGATCATTCTCCCCCCTCCCCTTGTTGGGAGTTCACGCTCAATATCATGTGATCATGTGTGCATAGCACCATCACATGATCATATGTGCATAGCACTAACCTTATAGAGTGCTATAAAGGAAAGGGTTAGATCCCCTAACCCTAACCCTAAATCTAGATGTGCCCTCTCTCCTCATCTCCACTCTTCTCCTCTCCCCTCTTCATATTTTGTCATGGTATCAGAACTCCCTTGCCTTCCGCTGAGGCATTGAGATCCTTGCGAGGTTGACTGAGAGATTGACAGATTGAGAGGTTCTCTTGAGTGTTCTTCATACAAGTTCACTTCCGTCGAGAGAAGATTTCCGTTCATTGTGTTGGAAGAATTTCCATCCATTGGTGAGAGAATTCCATTCATTGAGAGATTCATTGTTTGCAAGAGGGAGACATAGGAGTCCAATTGATTAATTAAGAAAATTTTGATTTGAGAGAGTCTCTTACAATCCATTTGAGAGGAACTTCCATCCTTCTATTTTGAGAGATTGAGACAAGTTTCCTTACTCTTTGAGATACAGAGAGATAGGGTGACTAATTCTGGTTCTATAGTAGAGAGTCTTGCTTCCTTGCCTCCTCCTTAGCCTCAACAAGGCACATGCTTCTTCATCCAGAACTAAAGGTGGCTAAGGCAACTTGCCTGAGTGACCAATTATCTACAGCAATTAGGAGTGGGATGCTTCAATACAGCCAACAACAAAGCATTGCAAAGACAAGCAAAACTACCCACCTATAGCAGCAATGACAATAGCAAAGGCAATGAGCAATAGCACTGACTCTACAAGCATCTACAAGCATCTGAAGATAGCTTCATCAGTCGCTCTCTACCGGTGCCCCAAATTACAGCAGCACTCAAGCTTCATCTCCTCCAACATCAATAGATAGCCTTGGTAGCTCCATTGACCTCTACATAGAAGCCTCTATGACCGAGCAGCTCCTAGCTCCATGAAGGCAACGACTTAAAGCTCCCAACGGCAATGACTTATAGCCCTTCAACTCCATAGCAACGCAGTGGCTGCCTCTCTACAGCTACAGCCTATGCTCTAGCCCTCCATTCTGTGCCTCCAACCACTCTTCCTAGCTCCAAAGCTAGCCCATGAGCAAGCTTCCCTGATGGACTGCAACAAGAGTAGCAACTGACCTGTGACTCGGACTCTCCTATGCTCCAACACGGTGAACAAATCTACACGCCCAGCCTACCAGCAACAACTACAGCTTCACGGATAGCCTTCAGACTTCCTTGCCTCTAATAGACGGCGACTCCAACCTGCTCCAACAAGGCCATGGTAGCCTTTAGACAACCTACTTATTCACTAGGAATGCCTTATCAGTAAGGCACGAGACTCACAAGCTCCTTCAATAGCCTCGGCTCAACGACTGGAACGACCAATGACTCCAGGGACTACTCCTTGTACGTCTCGTCCCAGCAGCAGCGAGCTCCCACACTAGCGACACCCTTCTTCATGTAGATGACTGCACATCCTTTCTCTCTGTTGCAACCAGACCTGCATGATGGCCTTCAATGTATTTGCAACCTCCAAGCTCTCGGCGGCTGACAACAACTCCAAACCTCTCAACGCTTCATCCCCTCTCTAAGAGAGAAACCGCCACGTGGTAGATAAAGCCACGTGGCACTCCACAAACCACACCCACCTTGGGTCAAGGTAGCCTAGTCGGAGTCACTCTGGTTAGAAGTGGATAGGGTTGGATATATTAACCAAGGTCAAGTTAACCCAGGTCAAGGTTGGTCACCAAACAGCCACATGGCACCCTATCAGCCACCTCAGCATCTGCCACATAATCATCGACTGACACATCACTTGTGCCACATCATCTACCATGTCACATGTGCCACATCATATGCCACATCACCTGTGCCATGTCATATACCACATCACCTATGCCACATCATCTGTGCCATCTCAGTAGTGCCACCTCAATTGTCCAGTCAGCACTGACCTCTGTAGGCACACACAGTGCTCCACAATCACTGCATGTGACCACTCCTACCACCTCAGCACAGGGCTCCACTGGCACATCTCTTGCTCGGCATAGTGCCACATCATCACTGCATGTGACCCACAGTGACACATCATCATTGAGCACCATTTGCACTCCTTTTGCCCCCCCACCTAGATCAAGTTGTATCTCTTGATCGCGGAAGAATTTGAGGGTGCTCCAAAAAGGAAAGTCGCTCATTTTTTCATGCTCTATGCGCTCATCACATCACACACACATTTTGATGCAAGTTACACTCACAATTGAGCCTCGCTGACAAAACCACTTCCTTCATGCACATGTGCCTCTACATCGACGCATCTAACCTATCACTTAAAAAGAACAACAAAAAAGGAATTATTTGCTGTTCTTTCATCACTCGACGGTTGGTATAGATCTAGATTAGAGTAGACTAGATCGCCATAAAGGGGACGCTTTTAATTTCCGCAAGTTGCCAATCTAAGCCATGCCCAAAATTCCCGACTAGTACCTACTCGAAGTTAGTCCATACACTCACATACAGTTTCACATCATTAGATTACCTGAAACTTTACGTTCATCAGTTCAGTGAGCACATGCTTCTTCAACCAGAACTAAAGGCGGCTAAGGCGACTCACCTGAGTGACCAATTATCTACAGCAATTAGGAGTGGGATGCTTCAATACAGCCAACAACAAAGCATTGCAAAGACAAGCAAAACTACCCACCTATAGCAGCAATGACAATAGCAAAGGCAGTGAGCAAAGGCAGTGAGCAGTAGCACTGACTCTACAAGCATCTCAAGACAGCTTCATCAGTAACTCTCTACCGGTGCCCCAAATTGCAGCAGCGCTCGAGCTTCATCTCCTCCAACATCAATAGACAGCCTTGGTAGCTCCATTGACCTCTACATAGAAGCCTCTATGACCCGAGCAGCTCCTAGCTACATGAAGGCATCGACTTAAAGCTCCAAACGACAATGACTTACAGCTCTTCAACTCCATAGCAATGTAACGGCTGCCTCTCTACAGCTACACACTATGCTCCAGCCCTCCATTCTGTGCCTCCAACCACTCTTCCTAGCTTCAAAGCTAGCCCATGAGCAAGCTTCCCTGACAGACTGCAACAAGAGTAGCAACTGACCTATGACTCGAACTCTCCTATGCTCCAGCGTGGCGAACAAATCTACACGCCCAGCCTACCAACAACAACTACAACTTCACGGATAGCCTTCAGACTTCCTTGACTCCAATAGACGGCGACTCCAACCCGCTCCAACAAGGCCATGGTAGCCTCTAGACAACCTGCTTATTCACTAGGAATGCCTTATCAGTAAGGCACCAGACTCACAAGCTCCTTCAATAGCCTCGGCTCACAATGACTGGAACGACCAATGACTCCAGGGACTCCTTAGACGTCTCGTCCCAGCAGCAGTGAGCTCCCACACTAGCGACACCCTTCTTCATGTAGATGACTGCACATCCTTTCTCTCTACTGCAACCAGACCTGCGCGATGGCCTTCAATGTATTTGCGACCTCCAAGCTCTTGGCGGCCGACAACAGCTCCAAACCTCTCAACGCTTCATCCCTTCTTTGAGAGAGAAACTGCCACGTGGCAGATAAAGCCACGTGGCACTCCACAAACCACACCCACCTTGGGTCAAGGTAGCCTGGGTAGAGTCACTCTGGTTAGAAGTGGATAGGGCTGGTGATATTAACCAAGGTCAAGTTAACCCAGGTCAAGGTTGGTCACCAAATAGCCACATGGCACCCTATCAGCCACCTCAGCATCTACTTAGCACATCTACACTGTGTTTTAGATGTGCCTATAGACATGTTCCACAGTATAGACATGGTGTTAGACATGCTTTTAGACACTACACAAAGTTTTGACATTTACAACTCATGCAAGAATACATTTTTTGGGTTGTTTATCTGTAGGACGTCTTCATCTTCAAAAGTAGCTCTAGTGAGGATGAATCCCTCTGCATCCATCATCGCGAAATGTGGTTGGAGCAAAAGAACAAATGTATGTGTGATCGATGTCAAGGAAACATGTATCGTGCCTTAGAATTACACTCAATCACATCTCAAAGTATAGAGAATGGGATGCGACCATATCTCAGGTAAGTGTTAAAGATTTGAGATTGATTGAGATAACTATGGGTGTTCATGTGTTTGATATATGATCCTTTTTTAATTTGATACAGGATGCAGTGCCACACCCACATATGTTGCCCTATGCTCATCGTGAGGAGGCAAAGTGTTGGCGATATGAAGTGGGATCTTTAGGAGGGACTGTTACAAATGCATGGAGTGATGGTGATAGTAGCCCTCTGCCATTACCTCATGAGGCCATGGAGGAGGAGATGTTTGATGATATGATGCGGGATTTATATGTCCATCAGTCCTCAGGTAGGGATGATAGCATGGAGCATGATCTTTTTATTGCAGCATCGACTCCACTGTTTGAGGGGTGCACATTCTCTATTTCACGTGCCTCCCTTGAGTTACTAAACTTGCAGACCATCTATGGATAGAGCAATGCAAGTTAGAATGCATTACTCAAGTAAGCTTTAAAGTCTATTTTGCAAACATGGTGAATTATGCTAGTGGGTCAATTACTCGAATGCTTTTTCTCATTTATGGTCTTCATGTGCAGGCTATTGTGTAAAATGCTTCCAAGGGAGAATAAATTACCAACCTCAAGAGATATGGCAAGGCAACATGTGACCTCTCTTGGAGGATTGGATTACATGCGTATCCATGCGTGCATCAACGATTGCATTCTGTTTTGTGGACCACACAAGGATGCAAGAGAGTGTCCTACTTGTGGAGAGACAAGATATAGAGCAGATCTCAAAACTTTGGATGTGCCTCGTAAGGTTTTGTGACATTTTCCCATAATCCCTCACATCCAACATATGTTCAAGTGCAAATCCATTACAGAGCTCATGTCATGGCATTCCTCCCATCGATCAACTGATGGCAAGTGGAGAACCCTCAGAGATACTCCTACATGGAAGCATATTGAAGACACATGGCCAAGTTTAAAGGAAGAACCTAGGAGCTTGAGACTTAAATTGGGTATGGACGGTGTGAGCCCACTTGGTCTCAAAAGCACCTCTTATAGTGTATGGCCAGTGACATTGGTGAATTAGAATCTTCCACCCTCTATGGCGATTAAGAAATGACATGTTATGTTATCCCTTCTAATTCCAGGGAAACATAAAGTCAAAAATCCTAATGTTTATCTGGATCCTTTGATTAATGAGCTAGAGGTACTTTGGAGAGGTATCGATGTGCATGATCCTCCCTTGTCACAAGACTTCAACTGCAAAGTAGTCTTGATATGGATGATGCATGACTTCTCAAGGTGTTCAGGTAAGCATTAAACTTTTAATTATGAGTAGGCAATCAATGTGGCACCCTAAACCCACATTTCTCTCTTAATTGCATCTATTGTTTAGGTCTTACCACATCGGGTTACCATGCATGTCCTGTTTGTGCTCCGTT
Organism: Dipteris shenzhenensis; assembly: GCF_047967505.1. Lineage (NCBI taxonomy): Eukaryota > Viridiplantae > Streptophyta > Polypodiopsida > Gleicheniales > Dipteridaceae > Dipteris > Dipteris shenzhenensis. The sequence continues at coordinate 10,911,287 of NC_141627.1, read as the reverse complement.
GCTACTTGCCTCACGGGAAGATGCATTGAATAAGGTCATCTATGAGAATCACCATCGATATCTCCTAGCTGATCATCCTAGATATGTTGCCCCTTGGAATGAAGTCCCTCCATTGTCACTCACTACATGAGATTGGATGAGAATTTGGGACAGTACCATGACTCCTACACCACTTGGCATGAGCCGGTAAGGGTTTGTAACTATTGTGTGCTATATTGAATGGAAATAAAGATTGCACATTAACACCATCTTTTGTTTAGATACTTCATCTTTTATCGACTACCATATTTGTCCCACCTCAAGATCAATCACCTACTTGATCCCATGCATAACTTTAAGAATGTGGTGTCTACCATTTGGAAACATTTGAATGGGACACGAGATTCCACAGGCATAAGGGAGGATCTACGCACCACAAGGAGGATGCATGAAGCTTGGTCACAAGAGAGGCCAAATGGGCATGTCTTTTTACCCTGTGCACCATGGAGGTTATCAAAGCTAGAGATGGTGGAAGTGAAGTGAGCTATCACTACAATTCGTACTCCCACTAGATGCATGAGGTGTTCGAAGGGGGCCTTCACAAAGAGCAAGAAAAGAGTTGTAGAGAAATTATATGGCTTGAAATCTCATGATTGGCACAACGACCCCAAAACCATAGCTAGCCAGCAGACGACCAATTGGTCATCAGAAGTAGTAGCAAGCGACCAAGACGCGCCTACCAATAGCAAGTGACCAAGAGGTAGCATCAAACAACCAAGATAAAAAGGCACCAGCACTCGCTATCAACGAGCTCCACAATAGCAATGACTCGACATGCCCAACGTCAACGACAATCTGCAATCAATGCCTTCTAGCTCATCTTTTCCATGCAATAGTACTCAAGCTGGGTAGCTCTATAAAAGCTCGCCTCATAGTTGCCTCCTTCAACGTATAATGCGACTCACAGATGTCCACTGAACAATAACGCGGGCTGCCACAAAGTCTTCCAGGCTTCTCTCATGCATAGTGGGCTCACGGGCCAGCCCAAGCTCATAGTAGACCACAGCACTCATGGTTCCTCCAACACTGACTTCTCTTTGTCTTTTGATGACCTACACAGATCTTCTCAGCTCTACACCTCTGCCACAAAGGCCATGACGCTGCCACACCATCATCGTTTTTGAGCTTCTCCAAGGTCTCAGACCTTAGGAAAAGCCATGTGGCAGACCATGGTTAATTCTAGGTTAGGATTAATGCTTTGGTCAAAGTTTTGCCATGTGGCAGATAAGGGTCCGGTTAACTTAACCCACCATGGTTAGAGTTAGGATTAGTCATGTCACATAAGCATGCACAATCAATAGTGCCACATAAGCACATAGCTTCTTGCCAAGCACAATTTAAAATTCAGCATGTGAGCCCCTGTGCCACATCATTAAAGGCCTTCTCTTCTTCATTAAAACTTTGATAAGTCATAACTCTCAATCTAGAAAGAATTTGCATATACTCCAAAAAGGAAAAATAATTGGTTTTTTAAGCTCTACGTGTCTGGCAACTCAAATTTTATGTATGCAATTAGACACTGCTAGATTTGAAAGTATCTTCAACTGGTAAGACCTTTGCAATGTCAATACACACCCCAACTGTTGAGAAGTTCACTGGGGAAGGATTTCACACCTGATCTACACAAATGAGGTATGTCCTAATGCATCAAAAGCTTTGGAATACTGTAAATGAAGACATACCCACTGCACAAAATGATGCATGGAAGGAAAAAGACAAAGAAGCTCTATCATTCATTGGTTTGCACCTGGGTCCAAACATAATTCATCATATAGACTCCCAAGATCATGCAAAGGATGCATGGGATGAGTTGAACACAATGTTTGGTGCAAAAGCCAAAAACCAAGAAATCCATCTTAAGATTGAATTCTATGGTTTGCACATGGGCTTCAATGAATCCATGGCACAATTTGTCAACAAAATCAAAAGCATTATGACCCAACTAGAAGGCATAAATGCAAAAGTAGGGCAAAAAGATGCATTCACAATTCTCCTTAAAAGCATGCCTACAGAGTACAATGCACTGACAACCACTTTGAAGAATTTGCCAGATCCAAAGTTTGAATAATGTGTATCCTCCCTTCTTGAAAAAGAAAGAGAGTTGAAGGCATTGACATCGACATCGACATCTACATCAACACGCAACAACTATAATGAAGAAGAAGCACTTTTCAGTAAAACATCAACGAAGTGCTACCATTGCGGAAGGATGGGTCACTTTTAAAGTGACTGCAGACTGAAGAACAAATCAAAGTGTCACCATTGCAAGAAGCTAGGACACAAGGAAGAAGATTGAAGACTGAAGAACCAATAGCTCAACTACTTGAAATCATCATCAAGTCATGAGTAGAATGCCAAGAATAACATGTATTGAGAAGTAAAAGCCTTTCCACCTTTAGCCTATATTCTTGTAATGAAACCTAACCACCTGAGAGTAGCCATGTAAGCATCCAGGGGAGGATTTGATCTTGTAACTCACATATGACCACCTTGTAGTAGCCAAAGGATCATGGCACCAAGGGGAGGTGTTGAGAGTTGTGGTGCCATGAGCACATGTAAGGGCAAAGGTATGAGTAAAGGGCAAGTTGCCACATGGCATGGAGGAGATATCCCACATGTGAGCATGCATATGGATGTAAGTACCCACTCCTACAAAAGGGAGGTTCATTTGAAGTAATATCAATCAAGCACTTTGCACTATCTCAATATTCTCTTTATGAGTCCAAGCTAATCTATCTTGGAACCTAATTGACTTGAGTTATAGATGATGGTCACTCTTAAGATTCATCCACCTTAGATGAGTGTTGTCATTATAGTAGATTAGGGTACATAGGAGAGCTCAGTCCATGTGCTTCATAGCATCTTGCATGCGGTCGATGAGCACTGTGTGTAGCTATAGCCAAGAGGCTAGGCAGATGGACTGGTTGAAGGAGAATCGATTTGTGGAAGTCGGATCGTTTCAAGGTTGCAAACATATTCCATGCTCTCTAGACGCGACTAGAATGAACTTTGGAAGATTTTTTCCCAATTTGAGAACAATGTATTCCATGCTACTGCAAACTAATATGACTCATGGTTGCCATTCATTGACGAATGCTAACAGCCCGATTTGCTAACATTGGTCATCTTCATCTTTCTTGATGATTGTGCACCTCGCCATAGTTCACACTCAGCTTGCTGTGTGTAAATTATTTTTTTAGGCTCTCTCTCCCTATCTCATTAAGCTTCTCCCTATCTCTCACGAAATCTCTCAAATGAACAAAGAGAAACTCTCAATGAGCACTCAACTAAAGAACTATGGATGGAAATCTCTCAACCTAAAATCTACATCTAATCTAGGAAAGCTAGAACCTAAGCTCTAATACCATGTGAAGCGCATGGATCAAGCTCTCCTATGGACCCTAATCTACTATAATGACAACACTCATCTAAGGTGGATGAATCTTAAGAGTGATCATGATCTATAACTCAAGTCAATTAGGTTCCAAGATAGCTTAGTTTGGACTCATAAAGAGAATCTTGAGATAGTGCAAAGTGCTTGATTGATATTACTTCAAATGAACCTCCCTTTCGTAGGAGTGGGTACTTACATCCATATGCATGTTCACATGTGGGATATCTCATCTCCTCCATGCCATGTGGCAGCTTGCCCTTTACTCATACCTTTGCCCTTACATGTGCTCATGGCACACAACTCTCAACAAATGCTCCAAGTAAGTATTTTATTAGCATAATCTCTTTTTCCTTCCAAATTTTTGAGTGAATTAGAAGCATGCAAAATGGCATGTTTTTTACCCATGAAAAGTTCGAGCAATGGCCAAAAGGTGGACACCCTTAGCTTGCAACCACCCAAAGTCTATCTCTTCAACAATAGTTTTGCCAATTCAACTGCATTCTAATCTTTGTTGTGCACCTAATCACTTTCGTTGCAGTGAATTTTATGATATGAGAACATAAACTTACATCTCCCCATCATTTGGAGTGTTCTTTCCCATTGGGAAGCATAGTAAATTTGAAAGTCGTGCTTCCTATAGCTCCTTTGTCCAACAACTTGACAACTAGTGATAGTTTCATTAGCCTATGCAACTTTGATTCATGGAAGTTAAAGGCAAAAGTTTGCAAAAAGAACTCCATGCAATAATAAAAACTGGTGGTGGCTTTTATTGACATGCACACTAAAGTAGCATATTTGAAATGCCCACATGTATGACTCTTCATTCACCTAAGTCCAACAAATTACACCTATTTTTGTGCCAAATCTCCTCATATCTTGCCATATTGTTTTAGAAAAATTTCATTCATTGCTATTTCCACCACTACATTCCCATGAAGATCAACCATCTACAATGTTTATTATCTAGGATCCTAAATGACTTAAATGGTCTATCATATTTAAGCTTCAATTTTCCCAACAATTTTGAATCTAAAATTAAACATCACCAAATCTCCCTCCTTGAAAATTTTGAGCTTAATATTGTAATTCACCTAGGCCTATCTCCTATCTTGAATCACTTGAATTGTGGGTTGACTATTTAGATGGTTTCCCTGCAATTGTAATAGCTAGTGTGACAAAAATTATCTTGACTCCTTTTGGACTATAATTTTCTACAATGATTTGTAAACTACATGAAATGAGCTCCATTGAAACTACTACTCCTAATTCATAAACTAATTGAACTGGAGTCATGCATGTGCTTACTTTGAATGCTATACGAAATTCCCACAATATAGAATCCAACTTGATTTCCCAATCTTTTTTCTTTTAGAAAATTTAATTGTCAATTTCAAAATACTTTTAGTAGCTTGTTCCTATTGTCTACTTGGCCATTGCCTACGGATGGTCACTCATAGATTTCTTATGTAAAATCACATGTACCTCTATCAATTTTTTGATTACCTTATTCAAGATGTTCCACCATGGTCTGAAACTAACTTGATGGGGAAACCAAGTCATTACACTATGATATAAAAACTTTGGTACGATGTCCTCGGTAGTATCTTTCAAAGGTTGTGCCTCGTGGACACTTGGTATAATAATCTACGGCCACCAAACAAAATTTATTACCAATGTATCTTGTTGTTGGCTTAAGAGTTCCAATAAAATGCAAGTTCAAGGGTAATAAGGGTAACACTGAACTTAGTGGCATCGGATTGGCATTCATAGGGAAATCCAAACTATAGTCTAGAGTTTGTAGTGTTGGAGCCATTGAAGTGTAAACTCCACTATCTTGTTCATAGCATAGTATTGGGACCATTATCAACATCTTTTTTATCAGTCAAATCTCTTTTTTCTACTTTTCCATCCAAGAAGCTGTCAAGAGTTGAAAAGCCATGAGATCAACTGGATTGTGATAGGTATATCAGGTGTCACAAATCCCTTCTTTCCTTGGAAGTAACAAAACTACAGGCTACTAATGCATTTTCATGGCACAGGTTCACCAAGGCCTCTTATTCTATTCATAATGTCTAATTTTTGAAGCCAAAAAATAGTTTTGATAACAAATTCATCTCAATAATTGTTAAACTCTTGAAATTGTGTGGAAACACCATGTTCCAATGTATCTCTTGGGTGATCATTCTGCCAACTGAACTACATTCTATTCTTTATTGTGTACCTAATCACTTTAGGCGTGTACCTAATCACTTTAGGCACAATGGAGTTTATGCGATGAGAACATAATCTTGCAATTCCCTCTAACTGTGGCATGTTCTTTGCCTTTTGAAGGCATAGTAGACTAAAAGATGTGCTTCTGAAAAAGCTTTGAAATTCTTGAAATTTTTTTAGAATTCAAAACTATGAAATAATTCAATCTTCTCTTCTCCCTTCTCTTCTTCCTTCGTGCTCGAGCTGAACTCCTATTGAGATATCAAGCTCCACTCGTGATATGCCAGCGTGACCATTGTGCATTTATATCACCGACTTGTTAGCTGCAGATGTGGTTGGTACACCGCCCATGAATAATAGATGGATGATAGCTATCTTTACATACTCTAGTTAGTGGCTCAGTTATAGTTAGCTGAGTTTGGTTTGAGACCCACATATAGGGTTCACCTATTCCTTTTGTACTAAGAGAGAGTTTTTTCGGCTTTCACAACTAAGAAGAGGAAAACTGTTATCAACCTCCACCTTTGTGTGTATTCCCCCATTGTGTATGTGAGAAAGTTGCAAGTGAGGCTCCTTACTTCTCTCCCACTCTCTTCACATGGTATCAGAGCTTGGTTCATGGTAAGGAGCTCAAGAAAGCAAACCAAGCTCGCGGTGTCTTGGTAAGAGGATCAGTGTTGCTTTCCTTTTTCGAGTTTGGGCGCAAATCTCTGCTGGTAGCACAACTGGAAAGTGCAAGAGTGCACTGTCTCAGATTGGGATGTCCTTCGCAGTGTGGCGAGAGGATAGTATATGCTGCGAGAGAGGCCAAAGCCCTCAGTGACTATTTTTTTGATTCGAGGTCATCCGCAGGCACTCAGAAAAGTGCCATATTTTTGCTGTGCAACAACTGTTCTACAGGTCGGTGAAAAGTTGCCGCAGAAATTACATCGTATGCCTGTGCACAGAGATATTGGGAGTGACAGAATCATTCTTATTGCGTGTTGATGCATAATCGTCACTAGGAAGTGACTGTGTGGTCAAATACCACTTTCATCAGTTTTGCAGATTTGCCCTTGTGAGACAGAAGTTGTGTTTTTTGCAGTGACAGAATATTTTTGCAGTATTCTGTAATGGCATCTGATGCTCTTTCACAAATTATCACTGAAAAACTTGACAAGAACAACTTCCAAGCATGGGAGTTTAGAATGATGAATTTCCTTAAGGGAAAAGGCTATTGGGAGTTCATTACTGGAGCTAAATAAGAACCAATTATTCCTAATGTTCCCAATCAATAGGAGTTGCAAGCATTTAAAGGATGGCATGAGAGAGCCAGAAAAGTTATGTACTGGCTGTCTATCAGTATTTCAGATTCTATGATTGTGCATATTCAGGATGCAAGCATGCCGAAGGAGGCATGGGATACTTTGACAAAAATGTATAACACAAATACACAAGCCAGGAAAATGTAGCTCAAGTAGGAGTTGCATAATGTGCAGAGAGAAAATATGAGCATCAATGACTACCACATGAAGGGAAAGAAGATTGCAGATGCACTTGCTTCCATTGGGTCGCCTGTGGAAGATGATGATTTAGTTTCTGTGACCTTGAATGGTCTAGGAAAGGATTATGCACAATTCCGTTCATCCATTGCCGTTCGTGAAAAATTTCCTGATTTTGAAAAGTTGATTGCTCTTCTAATTTCTAAAGAGCAAAGAAAATGTTGTATCTCTAAAATCTTGCTTGCCCTCTAAGAAGCTTCTCCAAAAAGCCTCCATAGTTTGGGCAGAGGAGAGAGTCTGAGAGAATCCTAGATTTTGAGGACCATGAAAGATTCACGAATTCATCAAGGCAGGATAATTACATCATCGATTAATCCTTGGTAGTCTAGCTAGACACACAATTTGTCTCTGTGATATTGTCTGTGGTACTGATGAAGAGTTTGCTTTGTTTGGTTTTCTCTTAACTTTGGCTAACATTGAGAACGTGCTAAGTTACAGCCACGTTTTCATAATTGTATTCCAATGTTTATAATCCTAGAATGATTCCCATGGACATCGATGAGCTCTCTAATGACCATGTGACCATTGTTACAAGTTTATGTGATCAATAATGGATGTCCTCCATTAGCATTAACTCCTGAGCACATTGCCTCATAAAAACCATGTGGTCCTTTAGCTGGAGGACCATGGAGCTCCCTAATAGCCCTCTTTCCAAGCAGCCCATTGGGGGCGGGGGCGCGGGGAACAATATCATGGAGGCATTTTAGCACTTCGAAAACTGTCGGCTGTGTGTGTCGTGCTGTGAGCAGATCCACTGCCTCTTCGAGGTCAGGTAGTGTATTGTGTCCCGATCTTAACACGCTGAAAAGTCTATCAATATCTGCCTGAAACCTCGGAGATAATTCGATGTGCTGCTTTGCATTACTTTGGCGATGAGGTGTTGTAAAGCTCCCCCTCCGTTTGGGTGGAGATGTAGAGGAGCTCACTCTCCTCTCTTGCTGCAGTGTTCCCTCAGAAATATACCTATAGTTTCATTGCCAGAGTACCATATTGTTGGTATCCAGAGCATGAGGCCCGCGATTGAGAATTTACGGAGAAAAAATATGGGCCGCTTAAGGTGAAACTGCACAGCCATCTACTTGAACCTCTTCCCGAGGCTGGCTGAGAACTCGAGCAAGAGGGCAAGAAGAGAAGTCAAACAGCCATGTTCCAAGCATTACAGGGCTGCACAAGTGATACGAGGAATTCAACAACATCATCTTGTCCACCCTCACGTGATAGCCCAAACAAAGGAGAAAGGCTTCCCGCAAGCACCTGTCATGACCTGCCTCTCTCGGGCAGAAAGCGCAAGCACATTTGATCCGATTTCACTGGACAAAGGGATCTCTCTGGTACAGCACAAGAGTAATGTCTACATCACTGGGGAGATCACACCCCCACATTACCTTTAGAGCACAAGTTTGTCATCAACACAATCTCTCTCTCACACGCACATCTAGGATTCTTTCTAAGGATCTAGGATTCTGAACACATTGACCCTGTTTCGGGATCACAGCTAACCAATATCTATCAGGCTCTCTTCATTCAATCAATACCTACTGCTTTTGAACTTCGATTCAAGCTAAGTGTCGCACGAAATCTCTTTGCAAGAGCCTGGTGGGTGCGCTGGCTTTGCTACCTGAGACGCTTCTTATGCAACTGTGGTTTGATCGTTTGACGTTCTCATTTCCTCCGTGATGATCACAGTTTTCGATCATCTACAGGCATAGAGCATGTTGGCGGGGACATGTTGAAGAGCATACCATATGTAGGAGCCATTTTGGTGATGGTAAGCTATTCTTTCATATCTTCTTATTCTCCAGTCGTTTCGGCAGTACGCTTCATCCCTTCGACGCAGTAGCTGTCTGAAAGTGAGAAATTTTTGCGGAATGATAGAGGGTCCTACATGACTGGGACAATGAAGCCTGCATTGTGGCACTTAACAACTGTCGCAAGGCTCTAGATCGTCAGAAAGGGAAGTTCAAGGCTAATTTTTGCTGGTGAGGATTTGTGAAGACAGTAATGCAATGCCAGCAGCCTCCAAAAGATGTATAGGTTGAGCGCCTGAAAACACATTGCTGGAAAATGTTGGAGCTGCAGTTGCCCAAGCGTAGTTAAGATCCTCTGAATTTGTTATACCGCATGCTCAGCGAAGGTCTTGTTCTCACGAAAAAATCAACAAGGAGGTTGAGCAGCTGGATGCGTACTTTCTTTGTTCTGAATTAGACTTTCATTGCAATGTTCCTCCTTAAGAACAGGCTGCCGAAATCTTCTTTTTCGAGCATTGCTTCTCTTTTTCCTTGTGCCTCTCCATAGATAGTCTTCCATCCTCCAAAGCTCTTATGAATTCTTTAAAGCAGAACGAGATCGGGCAGATAGCTGTATTGAGCTAGAATACATATAAATGAATTTAGTGCTATTTAGTAAAATTTGTTAAATAATATTTTCCATTTTGACTTAATTGTTAAAGTGAACTTAGAACATAGATTTTTTTGTAGATGTTGGATTTCCACTGAGGTTATTGTAACCATATTTCGAGTTGGTTGTGTTGAGTTCTTTAATGTATTTCTCTTCGAGTATATTCGCGCTTTTCTTTTAAAGTTTGTGGTTGGCTAGGATTTCTGTTTTGAAGTTCGAGTGGAACGATTTGTACCTGTTAACATCATGTTTTAATTTTAATGGAGGATTGGTTTGGTGTTGTGGTATCCGTTTTTCAAGATTTCAAGTTTGTCCAGTATATCTTTTTTCTGTAGTAATACATAGAATAGAATATATGTAATATGGACCTTTTATGCCTTTTTCTTTGTCTTCTTCACTATTTTCTATTTGAAATAGCAAAATGAAGTATGATGAGTTTTTCTTATGTGTTAGAAGATGAAGTTTGTATGTATTTTAAGATATGGAGTCAAGAATATACTTGTAGGGGGCTGAAATATATTGTTCTTTGGTAGAGTCAAAAAAACTTAAAATGTTTGCCATATGCTTCTTTTGCAAAATTCAAATCAATAATAGAAGTTATAACTTCTATGATAAATGGCAACTCTTTTGCTTTTTTTTAATCATCTGTTTGGAACATCTTGTTGAACTCTGCTAGCATGACATTTCTAGTCTTACGATCTATTTTGAGGAGTTCGGCTAAGCTTACATTGTAGTCAAAGTATAGAAGTTCAAGGCAATAAGCTGAAATTCCTTCTGAGTGCTTATATATTATAGCTTGTGCTTCTTTTCTCAACATCATTGGAGTAATGATATCGTCCTCTTTTGTGATTTTTCGAATTATGTACTTAGTTAGACCTGCATTATGTTTGAATTGATATAATCTATATGTTATTTATTGTATTTTTAAAATATAAATTTTAATCATTTTTTATAAATAAAATTGGGCTACTAATTATTTGCTCTCATTTCTTTATCCCCATGTTCTGCCTTTCATTGTTGTACTTCATGCTTATTATTATCCATGAAATTCCTAAGGTCTTGCAGTGTGCTCCATCCATAAATGTTTTCATTTGGTTTCTTTCCAGATATATTTGCGAGATGCGTTTGAGCTGTATACAAGAAACAATTTTGTTCGTTTTTTCTTGTTCTTGATTTCGGGCTTTACTTTTGAATTAATTAAAGATCTGCGAAATAGTAATCTATTATAAATTAGAATATAAACTAATGTGAAGAAATACTACAATGCTTACTATTGAAAACATACCTCGTTTGATGTTGCCATATTTTATTATTAGTTGTTCTTCTTTTGATAAGTCCTGCATATTAGTTTGTATATCAAAAGTTTCTTTTCTCTTATATTAATGAATATTTAATAAAAGGATTTTCTATTGATTACTATTTTTTTAAAGTGCATGTAAGCATTGGAATAAAGTCAGATGGACTGATTTTATTTAAGATTCTTAAGTTGTTTCGAGTGGTGACTTGTGAAAGCATGATATATGTTAGTCCTAGTGCAAATGAATTTTGTATTACTATAAGAGCCTTTCCTTTGAGTGTGCATCCTTGTGACTTGTGTCCCATAATTGCATATGCTAGTGTGATTGGAAAAGTTGTTTTGTGATACCATATCGAGTTTAATACCTTCCGTTTATGTTTTGATCATCTTAGTGTTATTTTTTCATTTGTTTATAAGATCTTGGCATGAATTTTTAAAATGTTGTTTGTATTATTATCTATTTCTAGTGATATGACACTTGCAATAGTGCCATTTGTAGCTCCAATTGTGAGATCTATATTTTTTGTGGTCATCACTTTCACTCCTATTGCTATTTTTTGTATGGAGTGGAAATCTGGATTCATTATCCATTCTTTTAATTCTAAGATGTCACAGTGATGCTTTTAATTTGATGCTCTTTGAATTTCTTATGTAGTATGAGCTCATTATGGTATCATGTGTCTTTTTTATGGGTGCACAGTTGTCAATGAAATCGTTTGCTTCACTATCACTTATGATTAAATTACCTAGGTAATACTAAATCTCTTCTACCATTAGTTGTCTTATTCTAATTATGTTTAAGAGTTTTATGTATGTTGGATCTTCTAGGTTACGTATTGATGTATGAAGGAATGAAAAGGTTGCAGTTGTCCAGAAACCCGAGTTTCCAATATAGCATTTTCTACAGAGTTCATTTTCTTACACCTTGCATTTACATACTCAAGGCAACGGGACATATCTCTAAATAAGAGCATCTTTTTATTTTCAAAAGGCTGCAAGATTGTTTGCTCGCAAGTTTCGCACAGTTGTGTAATTACTATGTTTAATGTTTGGCATGTCATCATTGAGATCTCATCAATTATTATAATTTTTGCATTTTGCAATTCTATGTATCGTTCGTCTGACACTGGTAAGGAGACACAAAACATATTGTGTCTCTTTGGTAGAGCAATTAATGATGGACAGTAGCTGCTAATCGACTTAGTCTCATTGCAATTACTCCTGTTGTTGCTACTAGAACAATCGATTCTCCTTGTTTTACATAATTTTAAGTAATATACTTGATCATAAATGTCTTTCCTGAACCAGGAGTACCACAAATGACATGAAGTCCTGTGGGTGATAAATTAATCTTTTCGTAAATTTCTTGTTGTTCAGAAGAAAGAGTTGCATTTTTTAAATCCTTGAACTCATTCATCATTTGAAGTAATTTTGTGCGTGCTATGTTATGTATATTGGTATCTTGATGAAGGTCGATTGAAGCCATGAAGGAGTTTTGAATAACACGTAATGGGCTTTTTTGGAGTATCATGTTTGTTAGTTGGTTGCAGTTTTGATCTATTAGTAAGTGCACTTTGCAATATTGATCAATAAGAGATTCGATGTCTTCTTCTGTTTTTACGAGGTCTCGAATATGGCATTCTAAGAAGTAAGATTTCGTATGAGTGTTTTCAGAAATGAGCTCATTCTCATTTCTAAAATTTACGTTCTTTAGTAGAAGGTTGTAAAAAAATCCTTCAAAATGATGAGCAGGGTGGTAATCTATGAAACGTACAATCCGTGTTGATGGATATACATAATTTCTAAAAGAATCTATGATAGTTATGTTATCTTTGTTTTTTTTCTTTGACTTTTGGACATTGTATTTTTTCCAAAATTCATAGAAGGTCGAGTTCTCCATGACACTTGGACGACCACAATATGTATCTATTGACAAAATATGAAGAGGGGAGAGGAGAAGAGTGGAGATGAGGAGAGAGGGCACAGCTAGAGAGCACACCACAAATGACTAACTGTACACTAGAATTAGTTGAAAAAATAGAATATATACAAACCCTTTTAGGGTTAGGGTTAGGGGATCTAACCCTTTCCTTTATAGCACTCTATAAGGTTAGTGCTATGCACATATGATCACGTGATGGTGCTATGCACACATGATCACATGATGTTGGGCGTGAACTCTCAACACCTTCCCTCAAGATCAACATCATGAAGTAGGCCTTCCCTCAAGATGATGATTCTGGGGAATCGAAGAAGGACTGAGCATTACATTCCATCACACCCCTTTAATGGGAATGTCCTTCCTCTGCATCAAACCAAGAGCTAGTCGGTGTTTCTCGAATAGCTCTTTACCGAGTGGTTTAGTAAAGATGTCTGCAACATTTTCTTTGCTATCACAATGCTGCAGTGTGATGTCACCAAGTAACACTCTTTCTCTGATGAAGTGCTCTCTGACATCAATGTGCTTTGTTCTGGAGTGATATACTGGATTTTTGGCCAATGCTTGAGCCGATTGATTATCACAGTATATTGTTGTTGGCTTTGACTCATCAAAGTAATATGTTTCTGACAATAGCCTTCTGAGCCATATAGCCTCACATGCACCTGTAGTGAGTGCTCTATATTCTGCTTCAGTTGAAGACAAAGAAACAGTTGGCTGTTTGTTTGACAACCATGATATAGCACCTTGACCAAGGAAAAATGCATATCCCTGTGTCGATCTCCTGGTCTCATGATCTCCAGCATAGTCACTGTCACAGTATCCATGCAACCGTGGATGACTTCCTCTGTATTCTATCCCAAATTGTCTTGTACCTCTGATGTATCTCAAGACTCTTTTGGCTGCATTCCAGTGAGACTGTTTTGGATTTGCCATAAACTGTGCTAGTGAGCTTACTGCATAACAAATATCTGGCCGTGTGATTGTCAGATATATAAGAGATCCAATGAGTTGCCTGTAGTATCTGTCATTGACTGTAGGCTTTTCTGAATCTTTAGTAAGTTTCAAACTCTGTTCCATGGGAGTGGCTGCAATCTTGCAATCTGCCATATGAAACTTCTTCAGGAGACTGTCAACATATTTGAGCTGACTCATGAATGTGCTATCGGAATCTCTCCAGAACTCAATTCCAAGACAATAGTGCATAAGTCCAAGATCTTTCATGTCGAACTCTGCAGATAAGTCTTGTTTTAGCTTTCTGATGAAGCTATCCTTGCTTCCTGTCACAATCAGATCATCTACGTACAAAAGTGCAATAGTGATATCTTCCCCTTGAACTTTGTAGTAGAGAGTATGATCTGCATTGGACTTCATGTATCCCAAATCAGCAAAATATTTGTCAATTCTGCTATACCAACTTCTGGGTGCTTGCTTTAAGCCATAGAGACTTTTCTTGAGATGGCAAACCTTGTTCTCCTGTCCTGGTTCAACATAACTGGCTGGTTGTTGCATGTAGACTTCCTCGTCTAGATAACCATTGAGAAATGCATTCTTGACATCGAGCTGATACACATTCCATTTACTGAGTGTGGCTAGTGATATCAAGAACCGTATGGAATCCATCTTTGCTACTGGAGCATAAGTCTCATCATAATCTTGACCATATTGTTGTGCAAATCCTTTTGCAACTAATCTGGCTTTGTATCTTTGAATACTGCCATCTGGATTGTACTTCACTTTGTATACCCATTTGTTGGCTATGGCCTTCTTTCCTGGTGGAAGGTCGCATAATACCCAAGTGTTATTTTTATACAAAGCATCCATTTCTTCATTCATTGCAGTTTGCCATTCTGGCTTATCTACTGCGTCTTCGAAGTACACTGGCTCTTCTGTAGCCATGATGGTAGTCATAAGAGCATAGTTGGTGGTTTCCACCTGAATTGCTTTGCCTTTCTGAGCATATGTCAATCTGGCTGGTGGTCTGCTTTCCCTAGTAGACCGTCTGAGCTGCTGTGACACTGATTGGGGTGTTGCTGGCAATTCTTGCTCTTCTTCATCAACCTGTTCTGTAGATGACTGTGAAGTCGATGCTTCTATCTCCTGTGTAGGTGAGGTTTTCCATTCTAATTCCTCATCGAAGATTACATCTCTAGAGATAATGACTTTGCGGTTGATGGGATCATACAATTTGTATGCTTTACTTTCTTCACTGTAGCCAACCATGATGCATTTGCGTGACTTCGCATCCAATTTTCTGCGATGATCATCATGTATGTGGGCATATGCTATGCAACCAAATATGCGGAGATGCCCAATGCGTGGCTTGTGTCCAGTGAATGCTTCATAAGGAGTCATTCCTTGTATCGGTTCGGTAGGAAGCCGATTAAGCAAGTAGTTAGCTGTAGCTATTGCTTCTGCCCAATACTGATTCGGAAGATGCTTTTCACTAAGCATTGCTCTAGCACTGTCTGCTAAAGTCCCATTCTTCCTTTCAGCTATTGCATTTTGCTGAGGAGTATCTGCACATGTGAATTGTCTTCGAATGCCGTGAGTTTTGCAAAAGTTCATGAAGGCTGAAGACATGTATTCACCTCCTCTATCTGATCTCATGACCTTAATCTTTCTGCCTGTTTGGTTTTTTACCATGGCTTTAAATTCTTGAAATCCGGCAAACACTTCAGATTTCTCTTTCAGAAAGTAGACCCAACAATATCTGTTGTAGTCGTCGATGAAGGTCAAGTAATAAAGTGAACCATTGATGCTGCGGGTCTGGGCATAACCCCATACATCTATATGAATTAAATCAAGAATACCTCGTGCACGAGAGGTACTTCTGACAAAGTTGGTTCGCTTTTGTTTGCCGAAGCAGCATGCTTCACAAACCTTTCCAAGAAACTGTAGCTTCGGAATCCCAATTGCCATATTTTGATTCCTTAGATCTAACAAGTACTTGAAGTTGACATGACCATATCTCTTATGCCATTTTGCAGATAGTGGCATCTGTTGTATTTGAGCTGACATGGCATGCTTATCTGGTACTGTAGCTAGCATCATGTATAAGCGTCCTTCCTTGACACCTTTTGCTACTAGCTGACCTCTTTTGGATTTGTCTCTGATAGTGCATTCATCACCGTCGAAGATGACTTTGTAGTTGTGTTCCGTCATTTGACCTACTGACAAAAGGTTCTTGCTGAGCTTCGGAACATAGAGCACATCTTTGACTAATCCTTTTGTACCAGTGAAATTGTTCATAGGGATAACACCTGTCCCTTGAACCGGATTCGGTGTATTGTCTGCTGTATAGATGACATTCTTTTGACCTTCTAATGGCTTCATTTCTGTGAACCATTCCTGATGATTTGTCATATGAGATGATGCACCGCTGTCGATGTACCAAGGATCCTGTTCCACTTGGTCGACTTGATAGCTGAAATCTTCTTTGGGATTGAAATCAGTGTCTAGGTGCATTGTATCAGTCTGATGCAATTCCTCACTTGCAAGAAACATATTTCCATGTTCATTTGCAAAATGACTGTGACTAGAATGTCCACCACGATGATTTCCTCTTCCTCGGGAATTCCCTCGATTACTGCTGGATTGACCGCCTTGGTCATACTGCTTCTTGCGGCAATCTCTTTCATAGTGTCCAAACTTGTGACAATAGTTGCATTGAATGTTTGACACATTGGTGGATGCATTCCCTCGTCCTTGGAATCTTCCTCGGTTGGAATGATTTCCTCTTTGCTGATTTTGATGTTGCTGAGGATGCTGCTGATGCTGATGCTGATTCTGATTTTGATTTTGTTGATGATGATGACCACTTTTCTGATATGATCTACCTCTGTTTCTGCCTTTGCCTCTGCTTCTGTCTGAAGCTGTGAATGCCTGATCATTAGAATGACCTTTACGTGCTTGAATGGCCTGAGTCCTGAGTTCTTCACCAAGTAGAACTGACTGAAGTTCTTCAAGTGTTGGAATTTGCCGTTGGATGGCAATACTCTGGACTAGATTCTCATATCCTTCTCCTAGTCCATTCAGGATTACTTGAACCATTTCTGCGGGATTCATAGTCTCTCCTGCTGCTGCAAGTTGATTGTTGTAGTCTTTGATGCGGAGTACATAAGCATGACCGGTTTCATTGCTATTGCGGAAACTCTGGTTGATCTGGTTTCTCAGGGTGAGAATCCTGGATGTGTTCTTGGACTCGTAGAGAGCTGCGAACATATCCCATGCTTCTTTTGATGTCTTGACTGTGTTGAGCTGTCCTAGCATGACATCTTGCACATTCTGCTTGATCAGGAGATAGGCATACTTATCTTTCTTATCCCATTCTGCTTGAGCTCGGGCAATGGCAGGATGTGCTACTGGTGCGGAAACTGTTTGTGTAGATGTAGATCCCGATGTAGATCCCGTTGCTGGTGCTGTGACAATAGATGGAGTAGAGCTACTGGTGGCTGGATCGGCCAATGGTCTAGGTATGGATCCATCAACATACTCCCATTTGTCCTGAAGCACAAGAATGGTCTCCATTCGGTATTTCCATGTACCATAATTGGAGTTGTCTAACTTAGCAGATGCCTCCAGATTGAGGTTGCTAGTCGACATGGTGCAAACAATGTACTCAAGAGTGTCCTGAAAAAACTGTGTATGAATCAACTGCAAATACACTGAAGATGCCAAGTGAAATCTCTGTACCGTCGGTGAAGATAGAACTGTAATAAATAAGATTTGACCTGTGTTACAAGGCTTGTGGCAATGATGCCGGGAATAGCCAAGAGGCTTTACAAGGCTGAAAAATGATGTGCACGATGCCGTGAGATAGCCAAATAGGCTTTACAATGGTGGCATGTGTGTGTGAAATCAAGTGCTATCTGCCCACTGAATCAATCTGCAATGCCTCTGAACTCTGAAGTCTGCTCACTGAACTGATGAACGTAAGGTTTCAGGTAATGTAATGATGTGAAATCGGATGTGAGCGTATGGACTGACTCCGAGTAGGTACTAGTCGGGAATTTCGGGCATGGCTTAGTTGGCAACTTGGGGAATTCAAAGCGTCCCCTCTATGGCGATCTAGTCTACTCTGATCTAGATCTAAACCAACCGTCGATCGATGAAAGAGCAGCAAATAATTCCTTTTCCTTTGTTCTTTTTAAGTGCTGGGTCAGATGCGTCGATGTAGAGGCAAATGTGCGTGAAGAAAGTGGTTTTGTCGGCGAGGCTCAAATGTGAGTGTAACTTGCGTCGAAATGTGCACGTGATGTAACGAGCGCGTAGAGCACGAAAAATCGAGCGACTTTCCTTTTTGGAGCACCCTCAAATTCTTCCTGGATCAAGAGATATGACTTGATCTAGGTGGAGGGGCAAAAGGAGTGCAAATGGTGCTCAATGATGATGTGTCACTGTGAGTCACATGCAGTGATGATGTGGCACTGTGCTTAGTAAGAGGTGTGCCAGTGAAGCTCTGTGCTGAGGTGGCAGGAGTGTGCACATGCAGTGTGTGCACAGTGTGCCTGGCAAGGGACTGTGCCTGCAGGGGTCAGTGCTGACTGGACTGCTGAGGTGGCACAGATGATGTCAGCAGGGTGACGTGGCACTGATGACGTGGCAGCTGATGTGGCAGTGATGATGTGGCAGCTGACGTGGTAGTGATGACGTGGCAACTGACATGGCAGTGATGACGTGGCAGTGATGACGTGGCACGTGGGTAGGATAAGGTTGCCACGTGGCACAAATTTGGCCAACCAAACCTAACCCAAGTAAACTTGACTGTACCAACCTAACATGGTTATCTGAACCTAACCGTAGGTATATGTTATCCGCCACGTGTCGATTTCTGGAGGACCGGAATCTACAAAAGATTCTGACGGAATCTTGGAGATTCCGTCTCCCTGCGGATTTCCGTCGATGGGCTGGAGGCGTTGAAGCCGTCGGTTGGCTTGCTGAAGGCTTTTGTTGGAGATCGCCCTGCTTGTGGGCTGTTGAGCGTTGAAGCTTGTGTTTGTAGATGGAGCAGTGGAGACCGTGGAGGGAGGCTGCCACTACTATATTGGCGTTGCGGATGGAGGTCGGCTGTAGGCCTTCGTTAGTCGTTGAGGCCTAGGCGCAGTTGCTGCTGCGGTGCTTGCTTCCGGCTGTATGGCGCTTAAGGTAGTTCGTTGGGGCTTGTGGAGGACGCCGGAGGGCCAGAAGGCGGTCGCAGCCTTGAAGGTGCCAGAAGATCGCATTATCACCATGAACCTTTGGTCTGCCGAGCTCTCCAAGTTGGCCGCTAACGCGATATTGGCGCAGCGGATCTCGTTTGTCAATGCAATGTCTGGCTCTGCGAAGCTACCGGTGCAGATGTCTCAGAAGTTGCCTATGCCGTGGGCAAAGATTCAAGAATTGGTCCCCGTTTCCTCAACGCGAGCGTCGGATTCGGCGGATCTTGCTTTCAGAAGGACATCTTGAACCTCGTGTACATCTGCGAATGCAATGGCTTAACCGAGGTCGCAAACTACTGGAAGCAGGTTGTGCAAATTAATGACTATCAGAAATCACGATCGATAATGTGAAGTCCAAGATCCAGGATAAGGAGGGCATCCCCCCCCGACCAGCAGAGGCTGATATTTAGCCCGTGAGCGAGTCTTGCAGTTAGTCGATCGTGGGGCACGAGTTGGCGCTGTTGAAGCTTGGGCTTCGCTGCTGCAGGGGTGCTTTGCTTGCAGAGCTGTGAAGAGCATAGAATCTACTCAAAGAACTAAACAAAACATGGATTCTCACAATGGATTTCTTCACTCTCAATGAACTCTCTCAAAGGAATGAGCACTCAAAGGACTCTCCCTATCTTTCTCACAAAGATAATGGATGGACAATCTCTCTCTCACTCATAATGGAAGTCCTCACAAAGAATGAACGGAATGAATAACTCTCAAAGGTGATGACGGAAATCTTCTTTCAATGGACGGAAATTCTCTCAACGGAAGTGAACGGAAGAATCTCACAATCACTCGAGAGAACTCTCAATCTCACAATCTCTCTCACACTCTCAAGAAACTCAATGTCTCAACGGAAGACAAGGGAGCTCTGATACCATGACAAAATATGAAGAGGGGAGAGGAGAAGAGTGGAGATGAGGAGAGAGGGCACAGCTAGAGAGCACACCACAAATGACTAACTGTACACTAGAATTAGTTGAAAAAATAGAATATATACAAACCCTTTTAGGGTTAGGGTTAGGGGATCTAACCCTTTCCTTTATAGCACTCTATAAGGTTAGTGCTATGCACATATGATCACGTGATGGTGCTATGCACACATGATCACATGATGTTGAGCGTGAACTCTCAACATCTATAGGATGCATTACAAGAACACAATGTCCACAAAGGTATTTTTGGCACATAGATGGGGGAGAGGAGTCAACGAAATGCATAGATTCGCTTCTTTGAATGGTAGATATTTGTAAGCATGACAATGCTGCCTCTGTTGGAGATGTTGGTTTTGAAAGAATGTATGTAGATATCATTTTTAATTTAATTGGATCTAGATTATCTAGTCCTAGAAGTTTTGCATCACCAGGATTCAAGTTCATGTGTCCCATGGGTTCGGTTTTCATAGCATATTTTAGAAGGTAATATGATAGGCTTGTGTTGGTTATTTTCTGAATATTCATGTGTGCTTGCCACAAGAGTAATATTCCTACATGGTATGGAACGACATTACGATGTTCTAGGGATGGACGGAAGTAGATCCATCTTTATGTGAGAGGATCTATAGTAGGTTTAGTATCTAAATGTATTGGATATGGAAATCCGTATTTGCATTTATGGTTTGGTGCGTGAGTCAAATAGATTGCATGTTGGCCTACATGTGTGGATTTGTTTTCTCTTTATCATATAGTTAAGCTTTCTTTCAAATCGAATTCGATGGCTAGTTATTAAAATCATTCATGTAAGGGATATGTGCATCTATCGAGTTTGATACGATATCTATGTCTTGTTCATCTATCCATAGCATCATGTGTGCATGCATAGATCCTCGATTTTATACCTCATATCTTATGATATGATGGTTGACTCTACCTAGTAGTCCTTTATCACACAGAATATATCTTGCTAAGAATTGTTGCAGTCTAACATGGAAGAGCACTGCGCATTCAACTGAACAATCTCTCCATGTGAAGTTTTTATTGAATTGTTTAACAATGGTTTCTATTTGATCGATTTGAAGGAGATCCAAGAATAGTAGAACTTGGTATCTGAAGCTTAAGAATACATCTAATTATCTCTTATTCAGATATTCTTGGATCTTGTCGTCTTTGTTGGTCAATATCTCTTTGTAATACTGTAGTTTGAGTAGAGTTTGCTATTAAAATAGATTGACGTATTTGGTACATCAATAACAAGTATGGTTTGTAAAGAGTGAACACGGAGAACAATGTTGATATTCTCATTTTTAAATATACGTTGAAGAACATCTTGCCATCATGAGCACCATATCCGAAAGGATAGATGAATGGGAATAATGCATACTCTAGTGTTAATTCATCACATTGTGATAGACCTTCCATAGATGTTATGAGCTGACACTCAATAATTCTTGTTGAATCACGAAGTACAATTGTGCCGATTTCATGCAATATTTTTTTTTTTAATTGATGAGTTGTAGGTAGCATGTTGATTTGTTCTAGTAATGACAAGTAGTTGTCCTCATGTGCAATTTTCATATAATCAAATGGTGAGTCAGCATAATGTCTTTCAAGAATATCAGAAATAACTTTTGAAGAAAGAACACTTACTCCTAGTTTTGGATGTGGTCGTTCATACATTATCAAGTATTTTTTAAATATGGGGTTTGTTCTAGAGTTAAATGCTAGAACGTGTTTTGTTGTTGATAGTAAGTTTGTTGAGTTTACTACAGAATCTTTGTTGGGGATTCCAACATATTAGTGGATTATCCAACATCAATCTCCTTTGTAGTATACATGTTGCTAAATATGTAATACCTTTAGAAACGTTTAGGGATATATCGATTATAGAAAGAATTTGCATTTGAAATATGTCTGCATCTAATACATTCTGTAAATAGTTTGGATCATAGGGAACCGAGTACAACTTTTTGAATGGACTATCTATGTATGCTTTACAAGCCATTTTTTATCTATGTCCTAGGCCATTTTCTACATGCAAACTTATGAATGTATTGGATAAGTCATATGGTGTTATACTTGATTCTAGTAGTGATATTACTGATTTTAACTTGTAAAAGAACTTGTGTTAAATTCTATTCTACCACAATATACACAATATTGCATCTTCGAAATATATTGAGAAGTGATTCGGTTCCATTCTTTTAGAAATTTATCGATGAATAGCCATGAAGAGAAACTTGGTTGTAATCATCTTTTCTCGTTTTCTATGCTAATGTAGGAAGCACGTTCTCTCCTTTTAACAAGTGACCTTTTCATATTTGTAAAGTAAATTATATGTTGAAGTAGAAGCACCTACTTTATTTTCCCATTGTGGATGAGAGCATTAAAAATAACTTGAAATTCACCAATTTGAATAATCTGCAAACAAAATATTAAGGTTGTTAACACTTTATATTTTTCACTCAAAATTTATAACATCTCTAGTTTATGTTGATATCAATTTGAATATAGCATATAGGAATTTGAATGTAGCATATACAATTTCGAATATTGAACATGGTAAATAGCTCTTTCTTTTTGCACATAGGAGTTTGTGTTTAGCATATATTTTTATGCATATATTTTGTAGCTATTTGAATTTGGGATATAGGAGTTTTCATTTATCACTTTGTGTATATTTGGTGGCACTTTGAATTTGAGATATAGCACTTTGAATTTCATACATAGCATTTTTCATTTAGAATTAGCACTTAGCATTGATCAACTAGCATTTTTGCATTTAGCATATAGCACTTTGTATCCAACACATAAACAAATAAACTTAACTACACATGCGTATGGGGGGAGAGTCGGCACATTTCCTCTCCAAAAATTATAAGACCAAGAAACGTGCACTTCCTTGGGTTCGTATCATTTTGCATTTTGCACACAGTATTTTGCATATAGTATGTAGCAATTTGACTTTGGGATATAGAACATAGCACTTTGCATTTTGCACATGGTACTTTATCTTTAGAACTGTATGATTTTGTATTTTGTACATAGTATTTTGCATTTAGCACATACCATTGAGCAACTAGCATTTTTGCATTTAGCACATAGCACTTTTTATCAAACACATAAATTAATAAACTTAACCACACATTCATGTGGGGGGAGAGTCGGAACATTTCCTCTCCAAAAATTATAAGACTAAGGAACGTGCCCTTCCTTGGGTTCATATCGTTTTGCATTTTGCACTTAGTATTTTGCATTTTGCACTTAGTGAGTTTTAATATAGAACATAGCACTTTGCAATTTGCACATGGTACTTTGCATTTACGAATGTATGATTTTGTATTTTGCACATAGTATTTTGCATATAGCATGTAGCAATTTGAGTTTGGGATATAGAACTTTGCATTTAGTATATAGCAATTTTCATTTAGGTATTAGTGTTAAAATGGCTAACATGCCCATTGCCATATCAACATCTTGAGTGATTGTTGTTCTAGGTATATGTGCATTGAGCTATATGGTGCATTGACTTTTTATGGTTTCAAGCTTGTAGAATAGTAGTTAGGAATGAGGAGGAGCTTTCCTACACCTAGGTTATAGACGGGCACCATAAGAGTGGGCTTGTGAGGAATGAATGCTTTTGTCCTCTTGAAAGCCTGTATGGTGAGATCCATTTGGTGAGGGATGCGAAATCAAATTTTGGCAAGTACAGGGGGAATTGTGAGTGGTCCAAGGTTGCAAAGGAGGTGCTTAAGGAGCTACAAACTGGAAACCCTTGTCATATACATATAATGGATTGGCACAATCAAATTGTCTTTGCAAGGAATTATGACTGCTATTTTGAAAGCTTGAATGAGGAGATGCTTTAGTACTGAGAGTGAGCATGTGCATCGGTACATGAACAGGCATGGATATCTGGATAATAGATTTTTGAGTAACCTTCTTGTTGAAATGTATGGAAAATTTTAAAGCTTGGAGTATGCACAAGTTGTGTTCAACAAAATACTCCTAGAGTATTATGATCGCTACATAAGCCCACGTTTTAATGTAGAATTTCTACAAACACTGCCCTTATATCATATAAGGCTATCACACTTGCCATACATTACAGCTCGTATCCCTACAGTTCATTCATTCATCATGCATGAGAGGAAAATATGCACTAGCGATGCACTGATAATGGCATTTCAATGCACTAGGGATGCACTGATAATTGCAATTTGAGAAGAATTAATTATGATATCAAGAAGAGCACTATAATAGTAGAAATATTTGAAATACACTACTATAATTTTTGCGAGTCCCCAAATGAGGAGAGTATGGGGTAGGTGTCCAACAAAGGGTCTGAATGCCACGTGGCCATGCATGGGGGAAAAACTGATAGCATTGGTAGGGATGCAACATGGGTAACATCCTAGCTCCCTTGTGGGCACCAAGGACTGCTCATAAGACTGGCAGATGAATGCAACTTTACATGAGTACCTTGGCACAATGAAAGATGTCAATGCAAACCTGTTAGGTTCATATTAGAGGTCTACAAGTAGACTACATGATCCATAAGATGTTGGAAGCTACAAAGGCAGCAAAACAGGGATGTCTATTCTAGTCCAAGCCAGGGTATTTATGCAGCCCTCAACTTGAGACTACCTTACATTTGGCAATCCATTGGATCAACAAGAAAGTGTGTTTGCAGGGAAGTTGTGTTTGCAGAGAACCACTACGAAGGCCACAGAAAGTCTAGGAGATCAACACAGGCTGAAGTGTTTTAAAGTTCTCAATAGGAGGTAGGAGAACAGATTTTGCAAGCCACAAGGGTCCACATAATTTTGGGGCAATCAGGCTTTTATAAATCCAACCAACAGGGTTGTGCCAATTTGCACTGGCCAATATAAATGGCCCATGCCCTACCTAATTAAAGGCAGGATTGTTCTAGTCCTCAAGTCTCACCTCCCTTTTACACTACACATTTTGGCCACATGGCTGTGCCTTGGCCTCAGAATATCTTTCCTTCAAGGTCATTTGTACATGGGAATAAGTAAAATCAAGTGCAAGCTACTAGGCATCTTTTAGATTTTGCCATGGTACCTGCATAGTATTTGGAGGCATCCTGTGGGCATGAGGTATGCATGTCACATGGGCAATGATCATAGATCTGGCCCAACTCAAGGACTGCCAGGTGAATAGTTAAAGGGTTGACACACGAGCAGTCACATGGGCTCTTTGTAGAAGCACTGCAAACATGATCCACACGGGGAGGTTGGGAAGATCTAGAGAGGATGTGAGGAAGATCAGTCCATATGGGCTACCAGCACAATACAATGGAGGAGGGCCAATGTATGGACACACAGAGACTCAGCATGTGGCACACAAAGTGGCTAGAATGGGCCATTTATAGGTGCAAAACTGGTGGGCAGTGGCCAGAGTCTATAGCATCATTTCACAGGTTGCTAGGAGCAAAAAGGGTTGCTAGACCTTCCATCAACTCTAGACCTTCCATCTAGAGCTAAAGCCACTAAGTCCACTAACATGGCTATAGAGCAACACAAGCATTTAAGCATCCCATAGGAGGTTTAGTTATCTTCTTGTAGCTGAATTGGTATCACCAGTTTGGCATCCAATTGTTCCATGCAAGAAGAGGGCATAGACACAAATAATGTAACCTTTGTCAATGTAATGAAGGCATGCTCCAGCATAGCAACAATACATAGGGGAAAGTGGATTCATTCTTGCATTACTGAAAGGGGTTTTGAGTTCACACTACATAAGTCCTAAGAAACCAATCCTAATTTTTCAAATAGTTTAAGGGCAAGAAGACCATGTCCATGCTTAACATATCTTGCATTTCAAAATAGAAAACTACTGCATCTTCATGTCCTTTGTCAAGAGTCCACATTTGGATACATGTGAATTAGATGATTCCCTATGGCCATATCTATTTCAATTCCAATTGTTCCAATTCGGTGATGCATCAAAATGCCCATTGCTATGGCTCTTGCACTACCACAAGCCTTTGAGGTACTTAAGAATGTAGCTTTGCTAGGCTTTGATATGCTCATCCTCTAATTTTCTAAAGAAGTTCCAAAGCACTAGCAACATCTCCTTGCTGAGCATATCTAGGTATCATTACACCCCATGATAGTACATCACTATTTTCAATATGGACACACTTCGGTGAGCTTCAAGCAACTTATTATTATGTTGAATCTTTTGTTCTTTGTTGCATGTCAATCCATGCTCAAATGATTGTTCTTGTGGAGGGGCAAATTTGATGTACCAAGGTTTGTCCTTTGATGTATCAACATTTGTGTAATAGGCATCGTCTGTAGACTTTCTGTCTAGTGTGTTCTTCTCCACCTTACTGCCTATGAATCAGCCTAGGTGGGCAGCCCCTGCCAAGCTTTGTCTGCAGCACATAGGTCCCCTTGGTCCTCCTAAATGTAGGCCCCAAGATAATTGTTCCACTGCTCCAACCTACTTGTGAATGGCTACTCTAGAAGATGATGATCTCGGCAACCTTCTGCCCTAGAAGACAGTCTAGGTTCAGCCTCTTCCTGGAGCTAAGTCTACAGCACTTGTTGCACTCACCTCCTGTAGATAGGCCTAGAGAGTAGGCTTTATGTTGCTCCTTTCTGCCCTGGAACTATTGGCTATGCTAGATGTAGAATGAGGCCAAGAGCCTCTGCTTTTATAGGCCCCAAGGCCTGGTCAAAATAGTAGACTGATCAGCCCTATCTTGATCGACTCACTCTGGCTGAAAACCGACCTAGTTGGCTACCCCTACCAACCCACAACCAAGGCCCTATATAAGGGACTTCACTAGGCCCTTTGTAGCCTTTGTTCTAGGCAGGGACCTAACCCTCTTGACTAGCCTAACCAAAGCATGGTTGGCGAGCTCAACTAGCCCCAACCAGCTCTACTGTTGGTCGACCTGTCTGTTGATCTATCCCGCCATATTCCTGTGCCATCTTTAGTGTATGTTGTAGGCCATGTGCCTACCCACACGCCTTGCTAGATAGCTCACCATGTAGGTGCCTATACCTCGGGATACCCCGCCATCTTGTGCTACTCCAGATCATCAATCTCTTCTAGGCCAGATCTATGCCATGTATGCATCGCCATCTGCCATGGTCTTGATGCCATGTGTTGTAGCCATTTTGATGCATCCAGGTACTTTCCTTTTTGTCTTTGATATCTGCCCCCATGGCAACCATCTTGCTACCCATGTGGCCATCCCTCTGGATGCAAGTCCACCTCCCCCATGCTCTCCTCATAGGGGGGCTTATAGATGGGGAGGTGACCATTCCAACATTTATGTCCAAAAGAGTGAAAGCCCAGGCATGCATGAAGGCATATGTAGATGATCATTGGAGGGAGCTTGCATCTGAAGAAGGGATCATGTCTTCCTCAAGCTCCACAAGTCTAGATATGCATAATTGAAAGGGAACACATATATTATGAGGTGTTACAGAGAGCTAGGGATGTGGCCTATTAGTGGGAGTTTCCCCCTTCACCAAGGATTCATAATATGTTCCATGTCTCCCTTTTGAAGAAATACTTGGGACCTACAAATCAAATTATGGAAGAGCTTCCTTACATGGATGAAGAAGCCCATATACAATATTTACCTGAGAAGATTATTGGATTGCAAGATATATTCTCAGAAAAAACCCTACATTGAGTATTACATTAATTGGAGGGATTACTAGATGATGAGTCCTCATGGCAGCCATCTTCAATAGTGGATAAATATCCTTATTTGCTCATCTGATGCTTTGGATAGATATGGCCATTATCCAGCTGCATGGAGCTATTGAGACATCCTCTATTCTACCTCCTACCCCATCATTAGTGTTGCTACATATTAGCTTGCGCTGGAGGGGACTATTGATAGTTAGACTCACTGTTACATACATGCTATGACCAGATATGAGCTTCTCTGCTTCATTCTGTGGTTGTAATTCCTTGTTACAGCATCGGTGAACAAATTTACTTTGGGTAGTGTGGACTGTAAGAAAGTTCATCCTTTCAATGGCTTTGTAAATAAGCAGTACTTTAGTAGGATGGCCTAATGTTGCCATGTGGCATCCTAGGGCAGTCATCCCAAGAGCACAGTGGTAAATTTTGCCTAAGCCTATACCTATAAAAGGGGGCCATGTTGTACCTCGTACTCATCTCATACTTTGAATGCAATGTAATGAACAACATTTACAGCTCAGCCTGCTTGCAGGTTGCTCCAAGCTGGACCTAGGACTCTTCTACCTAGCTTGCAGATTGTATGATGGCACCATTTTCTGACTAATGGTTTTGGAATTGGATCCTTAATCACACAACTACAATCCTCCTCCTCAGTCCTTTCACATGGCTACTGATCTGCCATTATGTTTTTGATTTGTAGGGCCTCCATCCATGGCCTGCAAGCTCTTGAAATTTACCTACTTCGATTGATAAATAGCTCAATAGATACTAAACTAGACATGATAGGTTTGATATTATACATATTAAAGTCTGATAGCTTGTCTCTTTCAGCATGTACTTCCCCTTCATGTTTGGCTATGGTTGCAAGGGTGAATTGGCCATCAAGCTGTCCACACATTGTGAGATTTTGTTCTGAGTCCATTCCTCAATTTTCTTGACGATCAACAAACGAAGCATGGGCAACATGATAGCTGCCATGTGGGCACCAGGTCTCCCCTTAGCCGCCTAGTGGAGTTGGTCCCATAGATATCATACGCAGGTCCATCTACTTAGATGGACAATCATTAGATTCATAGCTAGCTAGGGGACTTTTCTTGGTGTTTTCTTCACCTTTTTGGTGCTATTGTAGCGATATCATGAGCGTCAATCTTGGCAAGGGCTAGTAGAGCAGAGAGATAAATGTGCCCAAGCCCATGTGAACCAACTTCCCAAGGAAGAGTCTATGGATGTGGGCTAGGATGAGGACTGTGACGTCAAAAATTGATATTTTTAATTTGGCATTGGTATTGTTTTTCTCTATGTTTGATAAGAGTTTGAGTATCAAGTGATAGCCTAGCGGCTCTCACTTATTTCTATTTTCTATGATATTGTATGGGATGGAGAGGATGAGTGGAATGGCTCATTGTAAATACCATAGGTATGAATTATAAATACCTTGGTATGGGGTGAGAGTTATTTGTGTATGGGATATTATGGAGTTTTTTAGAAAATAGGACGAGTGAGTCATAAAAAGAGGTGGGCTCATGTCCATGTGTTCCAATAATATAAGAGAGGCCACATGCCAAGTGTGTGGAAGGCATGTGGAGGAGTGTGAAGTCAAGAGGAATCCTTCTAGAACTCCTATGTGGAATAAGGAGGATGTGGACATGTGGAAAAGACAGGGTCCCTATGGGCTCCATGTGAGGAGACTCTTGACTTTCTCAATATTTTAAGAGTCTTGAGCATCTTTTGATGGGACACATGGCAAGAGTAGCCAAAAAGGACATGGATGGTGACATACGTGCTTATGTGATTGATGGGGAAAGGAATCTACAGGCAGCAATTGTAAATGGGTGAAGGAGGGTAACAAAATCTCTATAAAAGGAGCCCTCTTCTCCCTTGTTCATCAATCTCTTCCACCATTAGGCCTCATGTTGCTGTAGCTCTAGTCTCCCCAAGCCTCTTTCATGAGCCTTCTCTCCCTCTTGAAGATATTCTCTTATGTAGACTCTTGAGTCCATCTCTCTCTAGTTTATTCTCTCTCTATGAGTAGTCTTGGAGCTCCCGCTCCCTCTTGTATGTATGAAACCTCTTCTTCTCCCTTGTGTTTGTAGTGTTGGAGTGGATTCTCACTCTATTTGTAATGAAGGTCACTTCAGGTTCTCTCTCTCTTGAGTGTCTCGTCCCTTTTCTCTTTTAAAGCCTTGAAAGTCCTTTCTATTCGGCAGCTCACTGTGCATACATGGTCCATCTATTTCCCGAGCCACCATGCAAGCTTCTTACCCTATTCTAGGTGAAATCCATGAGGGATGGATCGTTGATGAAGGTGGAGTCTTGAGGGAGCATCCTACTCAGGCGAAATTAGCCTGGGTGGAGGATAGTTTTCATGACAGTTTGACCCCTTATTAGTGTTTTGCTCATAACTTTCTGCTCGATAGTCCGATTGTAATGAAATTTATATCAGCGCGAAGCTCTCTTCAAGGTGCACGTTTCTATTGATCAAATCTTGAATCAGATATTTTTGCAAAAAGTTATGAGTCTCTGTGTGTTAGTTTTTACCCCCGTCTAGTAAATTGTCCATAACTTTTTGGTCACTTCTCTGTTTCTTACAAAACATATATCAGCATGAATCTCTCTTTAAGCACATGTCTCTATGTACTTAGATCTTGAATCAGATACTGCTGCAAAATGTTATGAGTCTCTATGTTTGATAGTCTGTTGTCATGATAGTTTTTACCCCCTTCCAGTAAACTATCCATATCTCTTCAACCGTCTGTCTGTTTTCAATGAAAGTTATATCAGCACGAAGCTCATCTCAAGGCGCATCTCTTTGTATGCTTGAATCTTTGATATCATGTCTCTACTAAAAGTTATAGGCCTCTATGTCTAATGATAGTTTGTAGAGTGTTTTGAGCTAAGTGTAAAGGTGTTTATGAAGGAGGTGCAATGTTTCCTCGGAATCTACCCATCCGACCTAATCAGCCCCTTCAAACTCCTTGATATATATCAGTTCATGTCATGTTGAGCTACAAGATCTTCTTTCAACAACGTATCGCTCTTCTCTTTGGTGCAAACCGGCTCGATGAGATTATGGCCTCTGCTGATCCTTTCCTTCTCCCTATGCTTGATTACAACATCACTTGGGATGTTACCATCTTTATTCTCATCTAAGGGAGGAAAGTATGGTGTGGTATCTTGGCATAAAAGCTTCTTTCTAATGTCCCATTCTCAATGATAAATATCTTTGGCTGTCAGTTCGAAAGCAGCAGGAAGTGAAGAGGTGCATGAAGTTTATTGCCCCCAACTTCATGTCACATCTTTTGGTGGAGACATCAGGTACGTTTGGTATTGGATTCATCCCACCTTACTAAATGGTCTCGGGTATACTTGATTGCATGTTATGGCTAGAAGAGGCATGTGTTTTGATGAGATAAAGAAGATGCCTAGAAGAACTCTGTTAGAAGAGATTGCAACCTGTTTAAGATAACTTGAAGATTGTGAAGGTGATGCTCAAGCCATTCGCATAATCACCATGATCATATCCTTTATGTTTGCATTGTTGAATATGTTGGTGAATCGACAATGCCAGCAGCAAGCACAATGATAGATTGGGGATTGTTCCATGCACTGGTAGCTTGGTGTGAAGAAGAGTTGAGTCTTTAGGTAGTTTTTGACTATAACAGTGGAGTGGTGATTCTTAATGCTTTCAACTTCTTTTGCTATGCAAATGATGAAGAGTACAATATCTTGAAGCTTTTATGTGCACTTCCTATTGTGAGAAGGGTGATTCTAGAATGCATGTATACACAATGTTTTCATGGTGTTGGTTGGTCACTTATTTTTGAAGATTTTGTTGAGGATCACATTGTGGAGGGTTTTCAACAAGTGGTTATGCATCATAAGTTGGTCTTGGTATACTAAGGCTCTGTGGGATCTTGTTCGGATCTTGTTTGAGATATTATTTGGATCTTGGTGTTTCCTTTTTGTATTTCATCATGGTGAAGATTCCAGTGTTTTGAGGGACCCAAGGGGAAGACCTGGAGTCTTATCTTCAGGATTTTGTTCGAGGATGCCGGCTTTCTGGATGGTCCATGAAGGATCGGGCGGAGATTTTGCCTGATTTTCTTGAAGGTGTAGCCTTGAGTTGGCATGAGACCTTGCCGGACTCTACCAAGGAGGATTGGGACCAAGTGGTGGCAGCAATGGAGCAGAGATTTGGGGCAGTGGAGTTGCCAAATGCTTTGATGTTGCAGTTGGACCGGTTCTATCAAGGAGAGGGTGAGTTGGTCTCTGCGTTGGCAATCCGATATGAAACTTTATGGACAAAGTATGAAAGGGCAGCTTTGTGAGCGTGGCATCTGCATCATCAACCCCTCAAAGTCTCTCAGGGATAGAGCACTTAAAGATAAGCAAATTTGTTATGGCTTTGAAGCCTCATCTTCACTCAAAATTAATGAGTAAAGATCCAACAACATACGTGGAGGCACTTCGCATTGCAACCAAGAAAGAAGCTTCTCTAAAGATCAAATTCTCTTTTGTGTCTTCAACAACTTCAACTTCTAAGGTGGAGGTAATGGGCACTCCTCAAGTACCAAAATCCTCTGAGTTAGATCATAATATCTCCCAATTGATGGCAGAGTTTGCTGATTTGAAATTGCATTTGTTAATGCATGACAACCTAGAGCACCAAAGAGTGAAGATAGGCCTCGAGATAGGAGTGGGGTCACTTGCTATAAATGTAATGAAAAAGGTCACTATCACCCCAAGTGTCCTAGATTGAGAAAGAAAGAAGAAAAACAAGTATCCTTGTTAGAAGCTTCTTCAGGGGATGAGGAAAGAGAGGTAATGATGGCTAAACAGGGGCATGGTAAAGTAAAAGAAGAAGAAGAAAGCAAGAAAGAAGTAGATGAGGAACATTAGGAAGAGGAACACTGTAGTAAGAAAAAGAAGGCATCTAGAAGGAGAATCAGCCAATCAGACTTTCCTTTAGGACAAGGAATTGGAAGCTATGACTTGTTGTCCGACCTTAAAGAAAAGGAAGCTCATATCACCTTTGGTCAATTACTTGCTTTGTCTCCAAAACTACAGAAGGAATGGGGAAAACTAGCAAGCACAAGAGTGTCAAAGAAGAAAAAGAAGAAAAGTGCCCTTCCTATTGTTCAAAAGGTAGATATAGATGTTGGTGATGATGTACCTGTGGTTGATGTGATCATTGATGGTCAAGTGATTTCTAATGTGTACATTGATGGAGGTGCATCGATTAATGTCATGAGTGAGAAGACCATGATAGATGCTAATTTAAAATACTCTAGTACTACCTCTCCTTATCGCATCAAATTGGCTGACAACACTAGGGTTAAGACCTTGGGAGTTGTGAAGAATCTAGAAGTGGATGTATGTGGAATTTCTGTGCCGACTACTTTTCAGGTGATCCCTACCAAGCCAGATGCACGTGCCTATCCATTGATTTTGGGAAGGCCTTGGCTACACAAGTGAAGGCTGTTCAAAAGTGGGATACTGGAGAATTGATTTTGCAAGGAAATGATAAGAAGGTGCACTACAACATCAGAAGCCGCAAAAAGGAAGTTGTCAAGGAGGAGTCTTCAACATCAGAGAGTTCAAGCTCTGACTTAACCGACGAAGAAGAAGAGACAGGGTGTAGCTCCATGGAGACCAACTCAGAGGGTGAGGTGGAAGGAGTGGCCTTTGGTCTTTGTCTTGGTGCTGATCGGGATGAGTCAAGAAGGAACAAGGTGGTGGTGCAAGAAGATCCTATAGAGACACTTCATGTGGAGGATGTGGAGCACACTAAACGACGCCAATGCAATGAAGAGCTTCTTGGTGATTCTCTATCAGGTAGTGAGAAGCTCCAGTACTTAGATATGCTAGATGATTTTCCATGTCTCTTTGCAACAAGCTATTCACAGGTTCGGCCAGTCTCTCTTGTGGAGCACAAGATTGAGTTGAAGCCAGAAAGCAAGCCAGTTGTGCAATGCTTAAGGCAATTGGGGGTGATCCAAGCTGAGGCACTAAAGAAAGAGGTAACACAACTACTTGAGGCAGGATTCATCTTTCTTGTTGATGATTCAGAATGGATATCTCCTGTAGTTATCACACCAAAGAAAGGAAATAAGTGGCGAGTTTGTGTGGACTTTCGTCCTTTGAATGCATGCACTAAGAGGGATCATTTTCCTTTGCCATTCCAAGATGAAATACTAGACCAAGTAGCAGGGCATGAGATGTATTCTATATGTGATGTGTATTCCGAGTACTTTCAAATTCGTATTTGGGAGGAAGATCAAAAGAAAACATCATTTATCACACCTTGGGGAGTTTTTGCTTATAGAGTGATGCCTTTTGGGTTGACCAATGCACCAGCTACATTTCAAAGGTTCATGAGTCAAGTCCTGGAGCCTTACTTGGGAAAGTTCATACGGGTGTTTTTGGATGATTTTTGCATTTATTCTCAATGCATAGATCACATGGAGAAGTTAAAGATGGCCTTAGCTAGGATTAATGAAGCAAAAGGGTGTCTAAATCCTAGCAAGTGTCATTTGGCTCAAATAAAAATAGTCTTGTTGGGGCATATTGTGTCTCAAGAAGGCCTACAAATGGATCCTGACAAGGTTCAAGCAATCATGGCATTGCCAAGTCCTGAGAATGTCACTGGTGTTCACAGAATTCTAGGAAAGAGCAAGTACTATCAACGCTTTTGTGATGATTTCACAGAGATAGTGCATCTCATAAACTTGTTGACAAGAAAAGGAGTTTCTTTCCAATGGGGTGTGGAGCAACAAGAGTCTTTCCAGCAACTTAAGGAGGCCATGAGTAAGGGCCCAATATTGAAGCCCCCTGATTGGTCTCAAGACTTTTATGTAAATCCAAGTGTATCTTTGCATTCAGTTGGTGCTGTATTGCTACAAAAAGGAGAGGTAGGTAGAATGCAACCCATCTATTATGCCAGCCGACAGCTTACAGATGTGGAAACAAGGTATGAAGAAATGGAGCAGCAAGCTCTCTCTTTGGTGTTTTTCGTTAGAAAGTTTCGCTCCTATTTATTACCTCGACCATTTTTCTTCCTTACCTCTCAGTATGTATTAGCATATCTAGTTCGCAAGCCTAATCCTGGGGGGAGATTTGCAAAATGGTTGTCAGAGCTTCAAGAGTTCTCTTTCTCTTTTGTCACTGAAAATACCACTAGGTCCACTATGGCAGATTTGCTCATAGGATGGGAGGATGTTTTGTTTTGTATTTTGATGGGGCTTTTAGTCCTTCATGCCAACAAGGAGCCGGGGGGATGGTCTTGATGAATCCTGAAGGTCAAGAGGTATGGGCAAGAGGGTAAGAGCTTCCAGGTATCACAACTAACAATGCAGCTGAGTATAATGCTTTGATTCTTGGTTTGGAGGGTTGTCTTCAAAGTCAAGTTAAAGAATTGGAAGTAAGAGGAGATTCTCAGCTTATTATAAAGCAAATGCAAGGGCATTACAAGACAAGAAGTCCTCATTTGAAGGAGCTTAATCAAAAGGCTATGGCACTATGTACTCAGTTTGAATTTTGCAAGTTTGTTCATATATACAGAAAAGAAAATCAAAGGGCAGATGAGTTAGCTACTCAAGCCATTGTAGTGCAAGACCGGGAGGTGGTTTCTTTGGTAGACACTGGATGGCCAGAACTACAAGATGTTCAAAAATATGTGGAAGAAGGCATGTTTCCTCGAGGGTTAACTCCACAACAGAAGCAAAGATTGGTAAGGAAGACTTGTCCCTATACTATTGTTGATGACATTCTTTATAAATTGGGAAAAGATAAGGTGCTCCGTTGGGTGGTCCATCCCATGGAGACTAGGAGAATCCTAGAAATGTGTCATGAATGCTCTGGTCATTTTGCTTCAGCAAGCATAGCTAGGAGAATTCTTAATGCAGGATACCTTTGGCCACGCCTCCATAAGGATGTATATGAATGGTGTCGAAGTTGTAAAGTATGCCAAAAGTTTGGAAGGCGACAGTTGATTCCTGGGCCCTTAAAGCCTATTCCAGCATATGGACCATTTGAGAGGTGGGGGTTGGACTTTGTGGGACCACTCCCTCTCTCATCTCAAGGCAAGCATTATTTATTGGTGGCCACAGATTATGCGACTCGATGGGCAGAGGCCAAGGCCACAGTCAATAGCAAGGCAAGCACAGTTGCAAAATTTCTCTTTGATCAAATTTGTTCACGCTTTGGTTGTCCTTTGGAAATTCTCACTGATGGAGGAACCTCTTTTAGAAATGAACTAATTGAAGATGTGGTGCATAAGCTAAAGATAAATCATAGCATGTCCACGCCATACTATCCCCAATGTAATGGCTTGGTTGAGAAAACAAATGGATTGTTGTGCAATTCAATGGGAAAGCTTGTTGACACTAAGAAAAGGCATTGGGATAGGCACTTGGCAGAAGTTTAATAGGCTTACAGAACCACACACAAGCTAGCTATTGGGTTTACATCATTCCAACTAGTGTATGGAATAGAAGCCATTTTACCCATTGAATTGGAGATACATAGTCTTCGCACAGCTGTTGCAAGAATAGAAGGACAGGAGGATGCCTATGCTCTCAATGCTTGGTACAGCTAGAAGCCTTGGATGAATACAGATTACAGGCCTTACAAAACTTGGAATCTTCTCAAAGAAGGCGCAAGGCCCGTTTTGACACCAAATTACGCAAGAAGAAAGATATTGCAGAAGGAGATTTGGTAATGAGATTTGATAGGACAAGCGGCTAGACAAAAAGTTTATCGACCGATGGGAGGGACCATATCGAGTCAAAAAGAAGTTCACAAATGGAACCTATCAGCTTGAGGATGTTGATGGCATGGTGATACTTGAACGCACCAATGAGTATCGCCTTAAATTCTTCTATGCTCGACCACCTTGAGGGCCAGCAAACCCTCTCTGTACTAGAGAGGATCTGCTGGGGGGGGGAAAGATGTGATGCCCAAAATTGATATTTTTAATTTGGCATTGGTATTGTTTTTCTCTATGTTTGATAAGAGTTTGAGTATCAAGTGATAGCCTAGCGGCTCTCACTTATTTCTATTTTCTATGATATTGTATGGGATGGAGAGGATGAGTGGAATGGCTCATTGTAAATACCATAGGTATGAATTATAAATACCTTGGTATGGGGTGAGAGTTATTTGTGTATGGGATATTATGGAGTTTTTTAGAAAATAGGAAGAGTGAGTCATAAAAAGAGGTGGGCTCATGTCCATGTGTTCCAATAATATAAGAGAGGCCACATGCCAAGTGTGTGGAAGGCATGTGGAGGAGTGTGAAGTCAAGAGGAATCCTTCTAGAACTCCTATGTGGAATAAGGAGGATGTGGACATGTGAAAAAGACAGGGTCCCTATGGGCTCCATGTGAGGAGACTCTTGACTTTCTCAATATTTTAAGAGTCTTGAGCATCTTTTGATGGGACACATGGCAAGAGTAGCCAAAAAGGACATGGATGGTGGCGTACGTGCTTATGTGATTGATGGGGAAAGGAATCTACAGGTAGCAATTGTAAATGGGTGAAGGAGGGTAACAAAATCTCTATAAAAGGAGCCCTCCTCTCCCTTGTTCATCAATCTCTTCCACCATTAGGCCTCATGTTGCTGTAGCTCT
Source organism: Dipteris shenzhenensis (assembly GCF_047967505.1). Lineage (NCBI taxonomy): Eukaryota > Viridiplantae > Streptophyta > Polypodiopsida > Gleicheniales > Dipteridaceae > Dipteris > Dipteris shenzhenensis. The sequence continues at coordinate 10,874,019 of NC_141627.1, read as the reverse complement.
AGTCTCCCCAAGCCTCTTTCATGAGCCTTCTCTCCCTCTTGTAGATATTCTCTTATGTAGACTCTTGAGTCCATCTCTCTCTAGTTTATTCTCTCTCTATGAGTAGTCTTGGAGCTCCCGCTCCCTCTTGTATGTATGAAACCTCTTCTTCTCCCTTGTGTTTGTAGAGTTGGAGTGGATTCTCACTCTATTTGTAATGAAGGTCACTTCAGGTTCTCTCTCTCTTGAGTGTCTCGTCCCTTTTCTCTTTTAAAGCCTTGAAAGTTCTTTCTATTCGGCAACTCACTGTGCATACATGGTCCATCTGTTTCCCGAGCCACCATGCAAGCTTCTTACCCTCTTCTAGGCGAAATCCATATGGGATGGATCGTTGATGAAGGTGGAGTCTTGAGGGAGCATCCTGCTCAGGTGAAATTAGCCTGGGTGGAGGGTAGTTTTCATGACAGTTTGACCCCCTATTAGTGTTTGGCTTATAACTTTCTGCTCGGTAGTCCGATTGTAATGAAATTTATATCAGCGTGAAGCTCTCTTTAAGAGCACGTTTCTATGTGATCAGATCTTAAATCAGATATTGCTGCAAAAAGTTATGAGTCTCTGTGTCTGACAGTCTGTTTTCATGAGAGTTTTTACCCCCGTCTAGTAAATTATCCATAACTTTTTGGCCGCTTCTCTGTTTCTTACGAAACATATATCAGCACGAAGCTCTCTTTAAGCCGCATGTCTTTATGTACATAGATCTTGAATCAGATATTGCTGCAAAATGTTATGAGTCTCTGTGTTTGATAGTTTGTTTTCATGATAGTTTTTACCCCCTTCCAGTAAACTATCCATATCTCTTCAACCGTCTGTCTGTTTTCAATGAAACTTATATCAGCACGAAGCTCATCTCAAGGCACATCTCTTTGTGTGCTTGAATCTCTGATATCATGTCTCTACTAAAAGTTATAGGCCTCTATGTCTAATGACAGTTTGTAGAGTGTTTTGAGCTAAGTGTAAAGGTGTCTATAAAGGAGGTGCAATGTTTCCTCGGAATCTACCCATCCGACCTAATCAGCCCCCTCAAACTCCTTGATATATATCAGTTCATGTCATGTTGAACCGCAAGATCTTCTTTCAACAACGTATCGCTCTTCTCTTTGGTGCAGATCGACTCGCTGAGATTATGGCCTCTGCTGATCCTTTCCTTCTCCCTATGCTTGATTACAACATCACTTGGGATGTTACCATCTTTATTCTCATCTGAGGGAGGAAAGTATGGCGTGGTATCTTGGCATAAAAGCTTCTTTCTAATGTCCCATTCTCAATGATAAATATCTTTGGCTGTCAATTCGAAAGCAGTAGGAAGTGAAGAGGTGCGTGAAGTTTATTGCCCCCAACTTCATGTCACAAGGACCAATACTACTTGCTGCTGTGTGCAAAAGTACTACTCATGAAAAGGGGAAACTACCCTTTAATAATGAAGAGGGCTGAGAATCTTCTTGACTAGTATGTTGGGGGGCCAATTGGCCTCATTTGGAGGGCTTACTGCCCTATGTAAAGTGCCCTAGGTAGAGGGTCAAAAGTACTTTAGAGATCTTGCATTGGGTGACATCGAGAGCCCCAGTTGATGTAGAGTGCAATGATCAAGCATGTGTCCCTCTTGATCACAAACCTCTAGATGCCAAATCAAAGGCTGGCACTAAAACTTCTCTCTATACTATTGGCTGGTTTGGAAGGGGAGGGGTACCATCCCAAGCAACAAAGGATTAACTGATGTGGAGGACCTGGTGATAAGCCAAGCTTCGTCTATACAGGCCTGGTTGCATGCTATGTATGTCATATCTAATATCCACTGCTGCACGGGATCTCAGTTTTTATTGCTACTAGCTAAGGAGGATTTCAATATCCAAAAGAATTGGTGTGGAGTTGTCACGGTTACCTAGCATCAGCATGGATAGTGGCTGATATCAACAATAAAAGTCTTCATCAACAGTGAAAGTTGCCATAGGGCCTCTATGGTTGCTAAACATGAAGAATGTGTTCAAACTTCATGAACTACCACATAAAATAGTAAGTGACAGAGATACCAAATTCATGGGCCAGTCTTGGCAAGAATTGTTCAAGGGATTGGGTACACTTCTTACTCCAAGTACAACTAACTAACCACAAACTGAGGTTGCTTGTTGTAGCTATCACTCCCGCAGCAACAGAACAATATTGCCTAAGAATCACACAATATTAGGCTGAGTTTTGCTATAAAACACCAAGCACACCTCTATAGGGATGAGCCCATTTGAGGCCATGTATGGGTACAAAGTTCATGATCCCACTACTGTTTTTGATGGAGCTATGTCTAACCAGCATGTATATATGACAGCCCTACTTTGGCAATGTAAGAACCATAGATTTTTAATTCTCATTCTTTATGTGGATGGCATGCTTGTCACTGGGCCACATATGGGAAAAATTGCAGATTTCAAGGCTGATATGCAAAAATCATTTGCAATGACAAACATGGGCTCATTGCAGTATTACTTGGGCGTCCAGTTTGAGGGGGGTATAATGATGAGTCAGTCCAAGTACATTGGATAGCTCATAGACTGCTTCCAGTTTGAAGATTGCAAGCTAATTTGTACACCATTGGAGCCTCGCTTCCATTTCTCATATGAAGATGGGAGTACCCCATTTGATGCCACCCTTTATCAGCAAGCTGTGGGCTATCTCATTTACTTATGCCGTATGCATATTTGTGATAGCCCGTAACTTTCAGAACAGCCCTACATAGGCCACGCTTTATGTCAAAAGAATGAAAGCCCAGGCATGCATGAATTCATATACAGATGATCATTGGAGGGAGCTTGCATCTGAAGAAGGGATCATGTCTTCCTCAAGCTCCACAAGTCTAGATATGTGTAATTGAAAGGGAACACATATATAATGAGGTGTTACAGAGAGCTGGGGATGTGGCCTATTAACGGGAGTTGCCTCTTCACCAAGGATTCATAATGTGTTCCATGCCTCCCTTTTGAAGAAATATTTGGGACCTACAAATCAAATTATGGAAGAGCTTCCTCACATGGATGAAGAGGCCCACATACAATATTTATCCAAGAAGATTATTGGATTGCAAGATATATTCTCAGAAAAAACCCTACATTGATTATTACATCCATTGGAGGGGATTTTTAGATGATGAGTCCTAATGGCAACCATCTTCAATAGTGGATCAATATCCTTATTTGCTCATCTGATGCTTTGGATAGATATGGCCATTATCCAGCTGCATGGAGCTATTGAGACATCCTCTATTCTATCTCCTACCCCATCATTACTATAGTTATAGATTAGCATGTGCTAGAGGGGACTATTGACAGTTGGACTCACTGTTACATACATGTTATGACCAGATATGAGCTTCTCTGCTTCATTTTATGGTTGTAATTCCTTGTTACAGCACTGTTGAACAAATTTACTTTGGGTAGGATGGACTGTAAGAAAGGTCATCCTTTTAATGGCTTTGTAAATATGTAGTACTTTAGTAGGATGGCCTAATGTTGCCATGTGGCATCCTACGACAGTCATCCCAAGAGCACAGTGGTAAATTTTGCCCACGCCTATACCTATAAAAGGGGGCCATGTTGTACCTCGTACTCATCTCATACTTTGAATGCAATGTAATGAACAGCATTTATAGCTCAGCCTACTTGCAAGTTGTTCCAAACTGACCTAGGACTCTTCTACCTAGCTTGTAGATTGTGCAACCCATCACAAGAATGTTGCTTGTGCAGCCCCTCACAAGTCATGGATGCCCACGGGTCTCCACATACTCTCATTGTGATTATGAGATTGGGGGTTGCACAGTGGCATCTACTCCCTTTCCTACACGTGATATAGTCATTGATATAGTGGCCATCGAAGTTGCACTTCTAGCATTCCATACACATGCAATCCACAACAACACTTGGGATCGTGTTTGGGATCAGATTGTTGATCTGTTTGGATGGTTTCTAAAAATGCTAGCCCATACAAGTGCTGTGGTTGTAATTCCTTGTTATAGCACCATTGAACAAATTTACTTTAGGTAGGGTGGACTGTAAGAAAGTTCATCCTTTCAATGGCTTTGTAAATAAGCAGTAATTTAGTAGGACGGCCTAATGTTGCCATGTGGCATCCTACGACAGTCATCCCAAGAGCACAGTGGTAAATTTTGCCCAAGCCTATACCTATAAAAGGGGGCCATGTTGTACCTCGTACTCATCTCATACTTTGAATGCAATCTAATGAACATCATTTATAGCTCAACCTACTTGCAAGTTGCTCCAAGCTGACCTAGGACTCTTCTACCTAGCTTGTAGATTGTGCAGCCCATCACAAGAATGTTGCTTGTGCAACCCCTCACAAGTCATGGATGCCCACGGGTTTCCACATACTCTCATTGTGGTTATGAGATTGGGGGTTGCGTGTTGGCATCTACTCCCTTTCCTACACGTGATACAATCATTGGGATCATGTTTGGGATCAGGATTGCGGTCGGTTTCTAAAAAGGCCAACCCATATGAGTGCTTCCCATTTGTAATCATGGCTTCCTGATCGTTGGCTATTACAAATAAGGAAAATCCTGCCCCACTTGCTAGCAACAGGTTGTCCTCTACCCTATTGTAGAAGATGGAGAACCTAAAGTGTAAGTTTTTACCATATGCCTTGTAAAGATACTCGATGGGTTTCCAAGTGATCTTTTTTCGGTTAATGACGATGGAAAGGCAATCAAGAAAGTAACAAAGAGAAGGACAGGGGACCTCCTAGTAATGAGGACAATTAGCCAAGAAACGAATCAATTTAACAACCACACGAATTGCTTGAGTGGGAGGAGACCTGCTAAAAAAAATATCTTCAAATTAGCAACTAAGGGCTTACAATTGCTCATACTAGATGTCTAACACGGGATTTATGTATACATGGAGCTCATTCATTCCATTACTGTCCATGGCTGTAAATATACATATGGGCAAAGTTCCACGAGGTATGTATTCCTTACCTTTCTTACTCAATGCGAGAGAGAGCATCACCACTCTATATAGAATATTTAGAAGATCAAACTGTCAAGGGATCATTGCTGCAATAGTAACTGTGACAAGAGAATTTCTGCATCAATGGAGAATGTAAGGTGCCTCCTAGCTTGAAGCATCGGGATAAAATACAGCATGATGAGGCTAAGCAATCGCAATGATTGTGATTATCTGGCAACCCATGCTTTCCAACAAGTAAGCTTCCGCTCTACAGGGATGGAAAGGACCGATTTGTAGGGGACAAGAGACGCTCTTCCTTCTTAAAAAGCTGCAGCACGACAGAGATGACCATTGAAGAGCAGAAGAAGAATGAGGCGGTTATGATTATGTAATGTTGTGTTATTATATTGTAACCCAAGGGTTAAGAAGTAGACCCGTGGCTCAACGAGAAGCTAGAATTTCTTTTCATTCCACAATGTTGCCTGCCTAACAAGACTAATGATGGGAGTTTTCTTGAAGAAAATCTTTCCTCCATGAATTCATTGTCCCTCCACCCTCAGGAATGTTTGCAGCAATAATCTAAAGGTACGAACCAACTAGAGGATTGCCAAATGTCTAGGCTAAACTTGCCCAAAATAGGATTATGTATAAGCAATGCAAAGACAACAAAATAGTGCAAAAATAGAAGCTAGTCAGATATATTACGACCTCAAAATGTATCCTTCACGGAAAAAGTAGATACAACAGGGAAAGATAGGAGCAAAATCTTTCCTCTTCCAATAACACATAGCTAGGAGCATGGAGAATTGTGCATGGGATCAGCATCCAACTTGCCAAAGGGGAATACATGGTCTGAAATTCTAGTTAGACAATAGTCTGACTGCCATCCTCAAGATACCATTATCCCTAAATTTAACAAAATGCCAGTTCATGGTCACCCACATAATTGTTTTGGGACACACTGTTTCTCAACATGGGATTGAACTGACATGGAAAAAATCAAAATCATCATGGAATTGTCTCCTTCTATGAATTCCAAAGGTGTACAAGTCTTTATGGGACATGCCAGCAATTATAGAAGATTTATCTTGTGGTATTCCATGATAGCAATACCACTTTACAAATTATTAGTGGAATTCTTATGGATAGAAGAGTGTGACCAAGCCTTTGAGCTTTTAAAGTGGTGCCTAATCACATCACCCATCCTTATATCTCCCAATTGGGATATTGATTTTCATGTTCATACTGATGGCTCCAAGTATGCAATTGAGAGTGTGCTTTGCTAACCTAGTGAACATAAGAAAGACTACCCATTCTACTTTGCCAATCAGCAACTCAATGATGCAGAGATCAACTATACCACCATAGAAAGAGAAGCCCTAGCAATGGTATATAGTGTTAAGAAATTTCGACACTACATATTCGCAAATGATTTTGTCTTCTACACTGACCATCAAGCATTGCTTTATCTTGTGAATTGTCCATGTACAACAAGAAGAATAACCAAATGGCTACTCTTGCTTAAAGAATTCAACTTCAAAATAGTGGTCTGCAAAAGTTCCGAACACTACATTGCCAATCACATGTCTCGCATCGAGTCTGGAGAAGAAGCCACTCGAGTAGAAGATGACTTGCCAGATGCCACACTATTTCAGATAGATGTTCTAGATTGGTGTGCAAATATCATTGGTTACTTAATGGCAAGAAGACCACCCCCGAAAATGAAAGCAGTGGATGCCAAAAAATTAATTTTAAAAGTTGCACCCTATCAATTCATTGCAAGACAACTATACAAGATGGGCAAGAACCAGGTTTTAAGAAGATATGTAATGCCTCATGAGATCATGCTAATCCTTAGTGAAGTCCATAAAGGCATTGCAAGAGGACACTTCCAAGGGGAAGCCACATCAAGAAAAGTCCTTCTCGCAGGCTACTGGTGGCCAACACTTTGGGCAGATGCCTATGAATATGTCAAAAGCTGTGATGTATGCCAATAGACTACTAAATCACAACACAAGGACTTCAATCCCCTAACAACAGTTGCTGCACAAAAACCATTTGAAAAATGGGGTATTGATTTTGTGGGCCCCATCCATCTAGCAATAAAGGGAACATAGGCACGCTACATTATTGTGGCCATTGATTACTTAACCAAATGGGTTGAAGCTAAAGCAGTCAAAAAGGCATATGCCAGAAGCACAACAAGGTTCTTATACGAGAATGCGATCACCTAATTTGAATGTCCCATTGAAATTGTGTCAGATCGAGGCATGCATTTTGTCAATGAGGTTATCCAAGAACTTGTCTGGCTTTATGGTAATCCATAGAAAAAGCATACCCTACCACCCCCAAGGGAATGGACACACCGAATCCACTAATAAAATCTTATGCATTATCCTTACTAAGGTAGTAGAACCACAACATTCTGATTGGGTAGAGAAACTACATCTAGCGTTATGGGCATACCGAACCAGACTCAGTATAAGGTCCCACTAGAATTTGTAATACCAAGCCTCTGCATAGCAATACAGGAACACATGGGAGATCATACATCCCTAAAAGAAAGACTCTATCAATTGGAGAAGCATATAGAGACTAGATTAGTTACCTACCATGCCATGACAATAGAAAAATGCAAAAGAAAGGCATGGTTTGACAGAAACCTTAAAGCCAAAGACATCAAGGAAGGTAACCTAGTCTTACTATATAATGCCAAAGTCCACAAGGGCAAACTCAAGTATCTAGGCCAAGGACCTTATCGAGTAAGAAAAATGAATCTCATTGGAGCTGCACTGCTAAAAACATTGGATGGAGTTCAATTCAACACAACCATAAAGAGGAGCCGACTAAGTGCTACTACATCAACATGCAAGCCATCCCCGATAATAATGAAGATTTGGGAACCCCAAGTCTTCAATAGTTAGCACTAGATTATTACATGCGCACTCACAAGCATATGCACATTTTTGCACATATAGTTTGCACTAGATTGTTACATGCACACTCGCTGGCATATCCCCGTTTTTGCACCTATAGGTAGACCTAATCAATTTCCATCTAGGGATGATTGAGTCTTAGTTGCCCTATGAAATCCCACAAATAAACATCTAGTTAGTCCCTACCTAGTGAACAGATCATGTGCACTCACACGATTTTGTAGAGGCACATCATAGATTGCATCAATAATAGTATCACACACTTTCATTCCATACTCTCAAAGCATGCAATGAATTCACAAGCAAGACAAGAAGCTATGCCAAATCTGAAGATGATTCAACAAAAGAGTTTGTAGCCTTAGCAAACAACGAGACCCCCACCAAACATCACAGTCGGCACAAATATCACACTTTCATACAAACTGATCTACAAGTTCAATGATCCAGGTGCAATCCCATCCAACATGAATGCAAGATAGCAAGAAATGCTAGCCTCAATAACAATGAGACCCCCACCAAACCTCTTCCCAAGAAGATTTGATGACAAAGTCGCAACCTTAGGAATGAGATCCCCTCCAAATTCACAGTCGTCTACCTCTCCTCAAGTGGATATAAGCTTCCTAGCTATAGACCAAAAATTGTATAAGCTTATAGCAACAGCGAGACTGACATGCCATAAGTTCAATATCCACTGGGTTACACGCATGACATCCCAACTCTAAAATTAAAATAAGCCATAACCCGAGGACAGCTAATAAAATGGATCTGGGAGTATGTTGTCTCTGTGCCAACATGGACTTAGGTGTAGCACAAAATGTGTGTGTAGAGTAGAGGCAAAGCTCTACTTGTAATTTTGTTGGATTTCTTACTCACTGTCTCTTCTTTAACGTTTTTCTGCCATTGTGTTGGAACTCGAGTTTGAAGCAACCATTCGTAGATCTGTTAGTTACGGTGGACTCAGCAGCTCCTAAAACCTTTATGTTGCTCATCATTAGCACTCTAGTGATGTTTACAAACATGTATGTTTGCAAAAACGTTTTTTGGTTAGTGTGTTGGACCTGGTGATTTGGACCACGGTTTTCAAAACCGTTTATTCCATTACATTCTGGAGGCCCAAAACCCCCTACCTACCACTAGTGCTTCCACGATTCCTTGGAGATTTGGAGAAGTTTCGTCTCTCTGAAGCACCAAATCGTCTATTTCTCTGTCAAAAATCCATTCAAAGGTTCAAACCTTTGATTTTTGGATTGTACGTCAATTGCAAGGGTTGACTTCCCGTTTCCCATTCATCGGTTGGGATTTTGGAGTTCTAGCAGAAGAAAGATATTTGCAAATGGTCTTGCTGAGTCCGATTATGTAGTGATGCCCATGTTTTGAGGCATCTCAGGTTCTATTTTCACTAGTGGTCATTGCCATGGGGCCATGATTTTTTGGATTTACCTTATGCAGATCACTCTGGTTGCAGTCTGAGCCGTGTGGGCTCATTCATGGTTTGCATTGGGTTGAAGTGGATGCTTTACAAGCCATTTGGATGCATTGCGATCCTTGATGGATGCACTGATAGGTTAAAATTGCATTGTGGGATGCTTTATTAATGGATGTTTAGCACACAGATGCCATTTTATGCTGAGGGACAGCTTCGACACATTGCAATTGATGCACTCATAGAGCTATGCTCTCTTGGATGAGACGTTATTAATGCTTATTCCCATGGATGGTATTTATGCTTGAGGCATTTAGCTCTTATTGACATTGGGTTTGCTATTGTTTTGTCATTGTAGGTTGATATTTTCTTTTGGGCCAGATTTGCTCATATGGATGCATAGTATATGCACATGAGTCAGATGCATTTTGATGCTTTGAGACTTGAGTTTTGGTGACAATATCCTTCATTAAGACAGACATATTTGGGTGCACTTGGTATTTGATGTGATTTCTCTCTTGCAGGTACTAGCATTTGGGACTTTGTTTCATTTGTATCATGACATCCTCTTTCATGTCTGAAAAGGAGTTTTTCAGCATTAAAAAGTTTGATGGGACAAACTTTTCTTTATGGAAAGAACAGATAAGGGATGCGCTTATTCAAAAGAAGCAAATTAAACCCTTGGTAGGGATTGGAGCTAAGCTTGCAGATATGTCTGAGGATGATTGGAATGAGTTGGATGCACTAGCAAAGTCTACTATTAGACTTCATCTTGCAGAGTCAGTCTATTTCACAATAGTAAATGAGCAGACTACGAAAAATTTATGGAAGAAATTATGTGCCACTTATGAGAAGGAAACTGCCTCAATAAAGTTTACCTCATGAAGAGGTTATTTGAGCTGTAGATGAAGGAAGGGGTCTCCATTGCTTCTCACTTGAATGAATTCAATATTATTTTCAACCAACTTCAGGCTCAGAAGATGAATTTTGATGCGGAGACTAAGGCAATATTCCTCTTGTGCTCATTACCATCCTCATGGGATACTTTCTATACAACTGTCAGTAAATGGCAACAAGCAAGATGTAGCCTTAAATGTGCAAAGGGGCAGATCACAGTTCCGGGGGGGGTCCCAAGAAAGAGGGAAGTCTCGTAGCAAATCCAGGGCATGGAACATTCAGTGTTACCATTGTGGCAAGAAGGGCCACATGAAAAAGGATTGCTACAAGCTGAAAAGAGAGCAAAAGGATAAGAAAAAGAATGCAAATTGGGGTGCAAATAAGAAGGAAGAGAGTCCAAGGGAGGACAAAGGAAAAATGAAGATCTAGGAGATCAATGCAATCATTTCATTGATAAAAGTGACAATGACATTCTCTTCATGTCTAGTTTATCTGCATACTTGCTTACCACTTCAAATGATGCATATTCTCAGGATTGGATTTTGGATTTTGGTGCTTCATTCCATATCACTCCCCATACGGAATGGCTCTCCACTTATATGATAGTGGAAAGACAAATCATGTGCATCTTGGAAATAACTATGCATGTGACATAGTGGAAGCAAGTGACAAAGTTTTTTTTTGCAAATGGGTTTGCATTTTTGTAAAAAATGTGAGACATTTTCCTAAGGTGACCAAGAGTCTCATTTCAGCGAGTCAACTAGATGATGTTGGTTTTCAGACCACTTTTGGCTTTCAGAGTTGGAAATTTCAGAAGGGCTCTATGGTTTTGGCCAAGGATGCCAAGTGTGGGACTTTATATCCCTTATATGTATCATGGGTGTCTGATCATGTTGTGGCAATAACTGAGCAGCCAAGTACTTCTTTGTGGCATTGCAGATTGGGGCACATGAACCAGAATGGAATGAAACTCTTATGCCGTTTGGGTTATGTACCGCATTTGAGTTTTTTTTATTTTGAATTTTGTGAGCACTGTCTCTATGGGAAGCAGACTAAATCAACCCATAAAAGAAGGGGAAAGAAAGAGCTTGAAAGGCTTGATTTTGTACATTCAGATGTATGTGATCCCATGCCTACACGATCATTAGGCGGGGTTGAATACTATGTGACATTCATTGATGATGCAACTAGGAAAGTGTGGGCTTATGCTATAGCTCGGAAGAGCAATGTGTTCTAGGTATTTCAAAAATGGTTGACTTTGGCTGAAAATCAGTCAGGTTGAATGCTTAAAAGCCTACGAACTCATACTCAAACGCATATGTATATGGATGATATAGAAGATTAGGGTGTTTTGCACCCACCAAAACTTGTGTGGCTTTCTCTTTTGGCTCTCCCTCTCTCTCACCTTCTTTTGTTACGTTTCCATTGTTGAGATCTCTCACCTCTCCTCCTGCCAACTCCTCCTCTTCCTCCCTCTCCTCCTCCCAACTCCTTCTCCTCCTCCTCTTTCTCCCTCCTTCTCCTCCCTTCTCCTCCTCCTCCTCCCTTCTCCTCCCTCTCCTCCTCGCTTCTCTTCCTCCTCCTCCTCCTCTTCCTCCCTCCTCCTCCTCCCTCCTCCTCCTCCTCCTCCCTTCTCCTCCCTCTCCTCCTTGCTTCTCCACCGTATCCTCCTCCCCCTTACTCTTACACCTTCTTCCTCTCCCACTCCTATGCTCCCCCAAAACCCTTAGACCCTCAACCCTTGACCTCCATGATCTACAAGGGAGAAGAGTTGTCCGCCATGTACTCTACCCTGAACTTTGGATCCCCCTTCTAAACCCTGAACCTCCCTCTAACCCTCAAACTCCTCTTAAACCCTTCAACCCCTAATGAAGGCAAAAGCCTTCATTACCTCAATCATGATGATGCACATCCCTTTCACACATGCATGCACTATGTTTGCTTACCACACTTAAGCCTATGTCTCTCACCAGAATATGACCCAAGGTCCTAAGCTACACTTACACTACAAACGACCACACCAATATATCTGTAGGTCTCGAAACCCTACATACTAAGAATACCTTGCTCTTCCTGTGGAAGCCGTGGGAAAGAGCCAATGACATGGCACAATTAGTGTGGCAGATCAAGGGATAGAGCCCCCAATTGTATCTTATGGAGTGGTAGATTAGCCACAAACTGTAGGCTCAGATCAAAGTGCCACATCGCGTACTAGTAATTGGACAAGCAACTTAGTAGAAGCTAACACATGGTAATAGTCCCACATCATCATTGTCATGTAGATAGTCCATGTCACACCTACTACTACATCAACATGCTACATTAGAATGCCTCAAAATTGAGAGATGGCTATAGATCATTTACAAAAGTTGAATGCAACATTGTTAAAGATGCATTCAATGCTTGAAGTTTACTTCTTGGCATATTAATATCATTTTAACAAAATCCCATTGTGAAGGTCCTTAGCCTACCATGAATGCCAACCTATGCATAGTGTGGGCTATCATTGCATTAAAGTACAACATTGAATCCCAAACATAGCAAGGGGGTTGTATTAGGGCAGAGAGGATGACCACATGCGCTTGCCACATGAGTGTGTACTACCCACCAAAATTTGAATTGCCTCGTACTAGAGCAGAGAAGGAAGCTACGCATGCTTGCCACATGGCTGCACATTGTCGACCAAAATTTTAACTATTATGTGTGGCTTCAAAGAATGCTAACAAGCCAATAGTGACACTTTCCTTTGCCATGTAATAATCTAACACTGTTCCTTCATTTTGTGCAAGGAACTTCACTTGCCATCAGGTACAATCATGTTGTGCTGTAATAATATGTGGGTCCCCTACTTGTCTATACTATATGTAATTGACCTTGTTCTCTCTCTACAACTCGACACTCTCTCTACACATGTCACCTTTAGGAAAGAGGTGTAAAAAATGATGAAATTGCAAGTTGCTTGGCAAGTAGGAGGAGAGGTAGGTGAAATGTGTAGTTGCCATGTGGTGATTTAGCTATGCACAGGGACTAGAGTAAAGAAGGTCGTCGAACGTGCGTGCCACATGGCTACCTACCAAATTTGACCAACAAGCCAAAAGTGATACTCTTCTCTGCCACGTAAGCAAAGTATAATCTAATACTATTCTTCATTTTGTACTTCCCTCACCATTTGTCAAGAACTCCTCGAGAACTCCATAGTTGCAGGAACTCCACCAGGCACAATCATGTTGTGCCACAGCAACGTGCGGGTCCATAGTGCGGGTCCATAGTAGTTTTAGGTACCCAGTGAGGTGAGAAGTGTTTTCTTTTGGCGGTATCGAAATTGAAAGTGCCAGTAGCGCCTCGATATACGGGGGCGACCACGAGCTACTTGATCTGAGGACCGGCACATAGACACTCACATGAATGGTTAGCTTATCTATGTAGAAAAGTAAAACTTCTCTGTGTTAACACGGAGTTAAGTATGATTTGGTGAGTGTCTTCTTCCCCAAATGAAGGAGACAAGTGAGAGAGGGCAAGCAACGAAGCTTTCCAACAGATCAAACGTTGGTGAAGCTCGGATCTGATATTCAGCTATGGAGCCTTCCCGGATCTTACTCCTCTCCTGCCTCCTCTTCTTCATCCCCTTAGCTCGCTCCAAAACTCTCAAACGCGATGGTAAGCTTCTTGAGAATCAGCTTATGTATTCTTTTTTAAATCAATGTTGCTTGGTAACGGGCGGATCACACCGAGAAAGAGGGAAGATACTTTCACCTCTCCATGTATCATTCATTCTTAGCTGTTGCTATTTGTAAGCATTGCGTTGGCTGACTTTTTTTTCCCCAGAGAACATTGCGTTGGCTGAGTTAAGAGTGAGCATGTCGTAACGTGCTTGCTGTCCCCTTGCAGTGAGAGCGCTGAACGAAATCAAAGCGTCTCTTGGCTGGAAGGTAGTCTATGCATGGGTTGGAGATGATCCTTGCGGCGAAGGAGACGTTGCTCCCTGGGTTGGAATCACTTGCTCTCCTCCGAATCAGGGCGAGCATCGTGTTATCACAGAACTGTAAGTGTACGGCAGATCAAGGGAACGGTGTGCTTAGGTTCCTACTTGTTCACACGCATGATTGATGACATTAAGCAATGCAGGGAGTTTACTAAACGAGAACGCTGGGATGGTGTAGACTATGTTTCTGTTAGCCTGGAACGACTTCACGGTTTTAGTAACTCGAAGTTCTTAGAAATCTCTTATTTCAACTCTTCTTTGCAGAGTATGCTCCAAGGATTTATGTGTGTGTGTGAGAGAGAGAGAGAGAGAGAGAGAGATTATTAACGGTTACGAAAGCCCAAAAGGGCCTTTTAGGCGAATGCTGAAATACAAATTCACAATAGGGGAGCATCCTAAATATCTAATGGAAACGAATACAGATGGTCTCCGAATGCACGTGTGTGGCCTGTGAGGAAGATTCCGTCAGGTGCTAGCCATGAGTGAAATTTGAGCTCAGAGAGAGAGAGAGAAAGAGAGAGAGAGAGAGAGAGAGAGAGAGAAAGAAAGAAATTTTATTAGAGTCTTCGGAAGACCGATGGGTCTATGAGACTGAAAGAAAACCTGATACAAATCACAGTAAGGGTGGAGCTACTGAAATGAGCATCATCACCCGTGCTGAATCCTAAGTCTGATCATACATAATCAAATACATCTGGATGTAACAATGAAAAGAAAAGGACTGGAGCGGAGCGGAATCCTCTGTATGTTATGTCGCCTTGGCCGATGCATAGCCGGTGATGGGACGCTGGTGCTTGTCAAGGGATGCCGTGTGTCTCGGTCTCTTGGATGAGACTCGATGCAAGACCAGAGCCACTGTGACTCCCGTGGGACGTATCTCGGGTCTAAACAATGATGGAAGGTCCCTCAGAGTGATCTGTGTCTCCTCGATGTCTCGTGTGTCGTGCTGCAATCGTTGGGTCGGGGTCTCTGTCACGTATGCGGCTAGAGACTGGACGATCAATGTCACTCAATGGGAAGAACTCTGTGATCTTGCTCTGAGAGGGGTCTGATGATGTGGCCAAGCCCTGTCGCTTGAGTAAGTACTCTTTGTGTCGGACTCCCTCGTGAATGAAGGCTGCGAGGCATCTCTGATTTGGGTGGTGAGGAATTTGGAAAGGAGCCCGCTGGACGATCAATGTCACTCAATGGGAAGAACTCTGTGATCTTGCTCTGAGAGGGGTCTGATGATGTGGCCAAGCCCTGTCGCTTGAGTAAGTACTCTTTGTGTCGGACTCCCTCGTGAATGAAGGCTGCGAGGCATCTCTGATTTGGGTGGTGAGGAATTTGGAAAGGAGCCCGGAGCCGTCTCTGAAGAGACAGTGATAGCGACCTCAAATCTCGTAGTACACTGGGCACCTGAAAATAAAATGCTCCTCCGACTCAACCTCCTGACAGTTACACAATATGCATAAGCGATGCTCCCTAGGAATCCCCTCTGCTCTGTAGCTCTCTATGCGGAGGCGGTGTGATGATATTCGAAACTACCCGATGGAGATCTGTAGTGAGTGAGGCATATGAAGCTCAATGTACCCCGGTGGTGTGATGAATCCCTCCTCCGAAATGTGAAGACAGTAATCTTTGTAGAAACTCAGCTTCACTGGAAGCTCCCTCGGGTCCAACCAGGTCCTAAAGGTGTGTAGCTGTAGGAGATCCTCTCGAATGACCTGGTTGGTATGTGGCCTAATCGGGATGGTGGGTGGGAGTACCGGAGGGGCATCTAAACTGTACTGAAAAGGAGGTATCCTATCGATGTGGAACCCTAGTCTCACAAAGCATCTGTGAGTCCGTGCATACCAGCATCGCTCGTCTCCCTCTGCTGCCAACCTCATGGAGGAATCGAGAGCCAACCATGGCAACCTATGTCTCCCTGATGTGCAGTCCCTATATGATCTAACCCGGTGTAGATATGTGATGGTCTGAAAGGCTGCATCTAGCTGGAGTGGAGAAGCACTTAACTCGGCCTGAATGATGTGATGTGGTACAGGCAGTTTTCCCCGGATCATCCGTGAGAGCATGAGGATTTGCAAGTGCTCCACCCATGTCCACTCTATCTCTGACATGTTAGGTCCCCAACCAGGGCTACCATACATACCGGCTGGTCGGACCAAGGAGTCGAAGAGAAGAGCCTTGGTCCGAGGATCCTGGAAGTGGGAGTGAAAGCACTGTCTCTCTAGCCAAGCCAGTGAGGCGTATCCCCTGCTTAGTCTAGCTTGCGTCATTGGTCTCATCGTGAAGATCGGGCCAAAGAAGATGACCCCCAAGTAAGTGTATGAGGATACGATCTCAACTGGTGACCCACCGAAAGTAAAAGTAAATTGCTTCCGTTGCATGTGTTAAAGATCATGACCTTGGTCTTGCCAAGGTTGACCTCCAAATCATAGGATAAACAAAAAGCCTGAAGTGCATCCAGGTGTCACTGGAGCCCCTCGGGTGTGGACAAGAGTGCCACATCATATGCATAAATTAGAATTCTGAAACTGGTCCCTCCGAACGTCCCCAAGAAAGTCTTAAGCTTATTGATGTAGAGGCCAAACAGGGTCGGTGATAAGGGACAACCCTGTTTGACCCCTACGGTACTCAAGATCTCATTTGTCCAACCTGCGTCTGTACGAACTCGGCCTGAGACTCTCATACAATGCCATGATTGCCCAGATGATCTCTTGATCAAATCCCAGTGTCTGTAGGCGTGTGATAAGACGAGCTCGAGGTACTGTGTGAAAGGCTTTGCGGAAATCCACAAAGCAACAATATACCTTCTCCTTCCGTGATCTAGCCTCCTCAATGACACTCCTGAGTGTGAGTATGTGATCCATAGTCCCATGGTCTCGCTTGAAACTGGCACGACCCTCTGCTCTGAGCACTCTCATCTCTGCGAACAGGCTGACCGATGCATCCAATACAGCTGCATAGATCTTGGACATCACATGTCCAATCATGATAGTCCTGTAGTTACTCGGGTCCATGGGATCCCCTACCTTGTGGATGGGGGTGATGGTGTTGAGTGTCTAAGTGCGGGGGAAGCCAAGGCAAACATCGTCATTGAATAGCTTTGCTAGGATCGGGGCTAACATGTCGATCCCATATGCGATAAACTCAGTGCATAGCCCCTCGTGATCTTTAGCTCGGCCATTGTGCAGTTTCAATGTCGCGTCCTTGACTCCCCCTGTGGTGAACAATGTGCAAGTGGTGGGGCGAGGTGTGTATGAGATCTGGAGTGGGCTGGTGTGGGACATCATAAAGATGGTGTGCATACGTGTGCCAGACTCTCGTGTCGGTGAGGGGTGATGGTGGGGACCTACGCTCAAGGAATCTCTGCAAAAAATCCTTAGAGTTGTTGTTGTACAAGATGTGTAGCAGCTCCTCATTTTGACGAAGAAATGCCTGCTTCTTCCGACGTACGAGATGTCGGTACTTGCGTATTGTGTCTGGTGTGTTCGGGAGGTGACATCTGGTTTCAAGTCGGAGTTGGCCTTGCACTTCGCATTGTACCAATTGTTGCAGGATATAGAACCAAGAGGTGGTGGTCTAGTGGACCGTGTGGTGTGGGGAAAGATTTAGAGGGTAGCCTCGTGGAGTGTGCGACTAATCAGGGCAGCACGGTCCTCTATGAGTGGTATGTGATCAATGTAGGTTAGGAGTCTGTTTAGGCGTCGAGAGTAGGCCGGTTAGAGGTTGTGATCAAAGTGTATGTCGTGGCAGGTGTCGTGCTTCCTATGTGGTGTGGCTAAGCGTGGGGTGGCAATAGTGAAGAATAGGTATGTGTGATCAGCTCTTGGAGGGAGTGGTGCTACGGTGAAGTCGGTGATACATGAAGTGAAGGTAGGGAATACCATGATGTAATCTACTACACTAATGCCCCCCCCGCGTGGGAAGTAAGTAAAACCACCCGAGGAGGGCCATAGGTCGAGCCCGTTGTAGATGATGAGATCATGCATCCTGCCCAAATCAAGGAGCGCGTGTCCATATGGTGTAACAGGCTCGTGTTGGTCCGATGAGGTCCTAGTCATACTTGCTCCATCTAGGTCCATGTCTGGTAGCATGATAGAGTCGTCTCGGAAGTTCAGGAGTGGTGCCTGTCGTGTACTCGTTCTGGCGTTGAAGTCCCCAATAAGGAGAACTTCCACGCGGGCTGAAAGGTCTGGGATATCCTGATGTAAGGGTGCATATGGCGATGTCTCACCCTCCTCTCGTGCCACTTTGGCGAAGTGGGATGTGTCTGGTGGGAAGTAGCATATTGCTATGAAAAGGTCACGGGTGTCTGTGCGTCGGATCCGGATCCACATGAATCGGGAGTGTGCGTCCTTCCTCTCAATGGAGATGGCTCCATCGAGGGAAGACTTGTACAATACTGCGACCCCGCCTGATCCTCGGACTCCTCTTGTATCCCTCGTCTCATCCTTGAAGGTTGACTCCCATGTGTAGCCATTGACTATCGGTAGTGGACGCTCGGGGCTCTGGTGTGTCTCCGTGTAAAAGACTATGTCTCGTCCTGTATAAGACTCCGAGAAGTTTCTTGGGGCTGACCATAAGGTACCATTACAGTTCCAAATGGTGCAGTCCAGGGTCTCGGAAACCTGAGTCTCATAGGCCCCGTCCCCCTAGGGGATACGGGTGGGAGCCGACGGGTGCTGGTCAACAACCTACCATCTTGGACCACGGCCCATTTTCCCTCCTTGCAGGCAACATCCTGCTGCTGCAGAAGAACTCGTCGCTCCTCAATGTGTGGTAGTGTCAAAACCTCGTCCATGGACAGGGTGGGATGCTCTCGTAGAGAGGCTCGGTGTCGGAGTATCGCTAGTCGAGCATGCGAATCTCTGAAGCGAATGACTAGGGGCTGCTCTCGGTTGGGATCTCTCCCAACACGCCATGCATAGTTACCAGCCGAAACGGAAACGGAAGAAACGAAAACGGAAGAAACGGAGTTTCCGGGCCCCGCCGAAACGGAAACGGAAGAAACGGCAATATGATACAATTTATGTATAGAATTTTATTTTTTATACATAATATAATTATCAATAGAGTGCAATTTGCAAATCATACATAATACAATTATCTAGACTTGAAGCTTCAGCCTTCAAGCATCAATGCATCATTCATACTTCTTGGAGCCAGTGCCTCCTTTATAACTATCTAGGAGGGAGACATGGACCCAATAAGCATCTCTCGGCATTGAGGAGGATGGAGAGGTGAGAAGGAGGATGGAGAGGTCACAAGTGAGAAAGGATGGAGAGGTAGAAGGAGGATGGAGAGCTCAGAGGTAAAAGAGGATGGAGAGGTGGAAGGAGCCTGGAGGATCAGAGCCTAGAGGTAGAAGTGAAGGAGGATGGAGAGGTTACAGGTAAGATTAAAGAGAGGATGGAGAGAAGAAGGATGGAGGGATGGAGAGCAGGCTGCCAAGCTGCAGCTTTTGCAGGATGGAGAAGATGGAGCAAAGGATGAAGAGGATGGAGAGAGAAGGATGGAGGTCCGAGGAAAACGGGATGGAGAGTCCAAGAGCAAAGGATGGAGGGATGGAGAGAGCTTAGAGAAGGTGGAGAGAGCAGCAAGGATGCACAGGAGGAGTGCGATCGGCAGGAGGCGGCGAAAAATGGAGCCAGGCGGCGAAATCACGACTTTTGGGATTTAGGGCAAAAACAGGTTTTACGAAACGGCGTTTCTTCAAGAAACGCCGTTTCCGTTTCGCCGTTTCCGTTTCCAGCCAAGAAACGGCCGTTTCGTGCAACTATGACGCCATGCTCCCTCTATGCCATGGTTGGGGACCCCCATGGTGGTGGTCACAAAGGTGATCGCCTCCTCCATGGGCGTCGTAGTGGTGCTGATGTTGAGGGCCTTCGAAGCCCTCTGCTGCTCCTGTATGTCGGCTGAAACGGTTGCCTTTGCAGGCTCCCATTTCACCACGTCCACCCATCTAGTCGTCTCTGCTATAGCCGACTGTATTGTGGCTATCTATGCCTCCATCTCTGTGATTGGGGTCCCTCCAGGCACTGCTCTGAGGGTCCCGAGCTCCTCTCGAAGTTGTGTGATGTCGTGTCTGAGTCCCTGGATAAGGGTGCCCTACTCGTGTATAATGCGGACCTGCTCCTGGGTGTATTGGGCCTGCTCCTGGGTGTAATGTGTCAGCTTTGCCTGATGGGCCCGGATGCTGTGTATCTCAGCCAATAGGGAGTCCCAAGCATCTGGCGGGGGCCTAAGATGTCCTGGTCCAAGTGGGAATTGGATCTCAAGAGGGGTTGGAATGAAGGTGGGCTGCTGAGGTTGTACTGAGGGTGGGGACAGCATGATCTGGGCGGGGGAGTGATATGTAAGAGTAGCGAGGCCGGACGAGGTGATGAAGGGTGGCTGACTGAGAGGTAGAGGTGATACGAGGGGAAAGTACTGTGGAGCCGTGGTTAGTGGGGCCAGTGGTGAGGCCACTGGAGAGGAGACTTGTGATGATGATGCAGGAGAGGGGGAGGAGAGAGGTGGCGTAGATGATGAGGCGGATGATGGTGGTGAAATAGTGGTGGTAACCATAGAGGTCGAGGATGTGGTGAGTGGCATGGGCTTTGGGCGGGCCCCTTTCTTCTGGGCCGCGGTGCTGTCCACTGTCAAACCGCTCCGGTTGCTGCATTTGTTGAAGTCCTCCAGACTGAGTTGCTTTTGTGTTTTCGCCTTGTCACCATTCCCCTTCCCCATCTCCATGCGTATGCAGATTTGGATCGAGGGGTCTCTCGCCTAGTCTCCTGTCCTCATCCCCCTGTTCTTCATTATGGGGGAGGCAACAGTGGGCAAAGAAGGGACTGCAGAAGATCGAAGCTGCTGTTTTTTTTTTTTTTTGGTCGGAGCTGAGAGTGGGGTTTTTTTTTTTGTTATTAAAAAAAAAAACGGGGGGGAGGGGGGTAGCCTGAGCGCATGACCAGGATCCGACCA